>NC_080738.1:16527336-16542336 GCF_019097595.1 Hemibagrus wyckioides | reverse complement strand
CAACACACACACACACAATAACACACATCAACACACCCCACATCAATACACACACACACACACAATAACACACATCAACACACCCCACATCAATACACACACACAATAACACACATCAACACACACACAATAACACACATCAACACACCCCACATCAATACACACACACACAATAACACACATCAACACACCCCACATCAATACACACACACAATAACACACATCAACACACCCCACATCAATACACACACACACACACACACACAATAACACATCAACACACACACACAATAATACACGTAATAACACACATCAACACACCCCACATCAATACACACACACAATAACACACATCAACACACACACACACAATAACACACATCAATACACACACACAATAACACACATCAACACACACACAATAACACACCAATACACACACACAATAACACACATCAACACACACACAATAACACACATCAACACACCCCACATCAATACACACACACACAATAACACACATCAACACACACACACAATAACACACATCAACACACCCCACATCAATACACACACACACACACACACAATAACACACATCAACACACACACACAGTAACACACATCAACACACCCCACATCAATACACACACACAACACACATCAACACACACACACACACAATAACACACATCAACACACCCCACATCAACACACCCCACAACAATACACACACACACAATAACACACATCAACACACCCCACATCAATACACACACACACACAATAACACATATCAACACACACACACACAATAACACACATCAATACACACACACAATAACACACATCAACACACACACAATAACACACCAATACACACACACTAACACACATCAACACACACACAATAACACACATCAACACACCCCACATCAATACACACACAATAACACACATCAACACACACACACAATAACACACATCAACACACCCCACATCAATACACACACACAACACACATCAACACACACACACACAATAACACACATCAACACACCCCACATCAACACACCCCACATCAACACACCCCACAACAATACACACACACACAATAACACACATCAACACACCCCACATCAATACACACACACAATAACACACATCAACACACCCCACATCAACACACACACACACACACACAAACAGACAATAATACACGTAATAACACACATCAACACACCCCACATCAATACACACACACACAATAACACACATCAACACACACACAATAACACACATCAACAGACACACACACAAACACACACACAAACACACAATAATACATGTAATAACACACATCAACACACCCCACATCAATACACACACACACACCCCACATCAATACACACACACACACACAATAATACACGTAATAACACACATCAACACACCCCACATCAATACACACACACAAACACACAATAATACACGTAATAACACACATCAACACACCCCACATCAATACACACACACACACCCCACATCAATACACACACACACACAATAATACACGTAATAACACACATCAACACACCCCACATCAATACACACACACACAAACACACAATAATACACGTAATAACACACATCAGCACACCCCACATCAATACACACACACACACCCCACATCAATACACACACACACAAACACACAATAATACACGTAATAACACACATCAACACACCCCACATCAATACACACACACAATAATACACGTAATAACACACATCAACACACCCCACATCAATACACACACACAATAATACACGTAATAACACACATCAACACACCCCACATCAATACACACACACACAATAATACACGTAATAACACACATCAACACACCCCACATCAATACACACACACAATAATACACGTAATAACACACATCAACACACCCCACATCAATACACACACACACAATAATACACGTAATAACACACATCAACACACCCCACATCAATACACACACACACACACACAATAACACACATCAACACACCCCACATCAATACACACACACACAAACACACACAATAATACACGTAATAACACACAACACACCCCACATCAATACACACACACACACACAATAACACACAACACACACACACACAATAACACACATCAACAGACACACACACAAACACACACAATAACACACATCAACAAACCCCACATCAATACACACACACGTAATAACACACAGCTCAACACACACATACGCCATAACACACACTAACACACACCATATAATCACATGCAATAACACTCAGCTCATCAGCACACACACACATCAAAACACACACCATAGCACACAAATACACACACACACTTTAACAGAACCCCACCCCCCCACCCCCCACTGTACAGTATCTAAGGTTGGATTCATGAACTTTGTTGTCCAGCTGCTGCTCTGTGGGCACTACAGAGCGGTTTGAGACGCAGCCTCTGTCTCAGTGGACGTCTCAGTGGACATCTCAGAGGACACCTGTGAACCTGTGAGAAATGAACCTCAAGGAGACACACTCTACACACACTTCAGACATATTTATGAGGACTTTCAGTGTGTGTTCTTATGGGATCAGGGGAAGGGGGGGTAGAGAGAGGGGGAGAGAGTGGGGGGGTAGAGAGAGGGGTGGAGGAGAGAGAAGGGGGGTAGAGGGGGTAGAGAGAGAGAGAGAGGGGGGGATGGAGGGGTGGAGAGAGAGAGAGAGAGAGAGAGAGAGAGAATGGGGGATGGAGGGGGGTGGAGTGAGAGAGAGAGAGAGAGAGAGAGAGAGAGAGAGAGAGAGAGAGAAAGAGAGAGAAATGTCCAGAGATTTTCTCTTTTGGACCTTGTCTTTAATAATGCACTCTCTCTCTCTTCCACAACCTTTGCTGGTAAAAAAGCTCTGCACATGTTTTTAATATTTCATGACTGGACACACTGACAGCAGGTTGACTGGACTTGAGCTGGACGCTTGAACTGATTCGTTTATCTCTTCTGGATAAGTAAAATAGCTGGACGTTATCCAAAACATGTAAAACATTCTGGCATGAAGGATTGTGGGTAAAGACCCTGTGCACCTCAGATAGTGAATACAGCAGCAGCTGGCCATGAGCCAAGGATGATAAAGTACATCAACGTTGTCTATGGTCACCATCCTCATCCTCATCTTCATCTCTATCTGTCTCCTCCGTCTCTGCATCATCTTCATTTTAGAATCCTCAGCTATATAGCACAGGTTCTCTCTCCTCATTCTCATTATCTTCATCACTACCATACTCATACATCATTATCCTAATCCTCCTCATCATCCTTATCCTCCTCCTCATCCTTACCCTCCTCATCCTTATCCTCATCAACCACATTATCCTTATCCTCATCATCATCCTTATCCTCATCAACCTCATCATCATCCTTATCCTCCTCATCAGCCTCATTATCCTTATCCTCCTCATCAGCCTCATTATCCTTATCCTCCTCATCAACCTCGTTATCCTTATCCTCCTCATCAACCTCGTTATCCTTATCCTCCTCATCAACCTCGTTATCCTTATCCTCCTCATCATCCTTATCCTCCTCACCAACCTCATTATCCTTATCCTCCTAATCATCCTTATCCTCATCAACCTCATTATCCTTATCCTTCTCATCATCCTTATCCTCCTCATCAGCCTCATTATCCTTATCCTCCTCATCAGCCTCATTATCCTTATCCTCCTCATCATCCTTATCCTCCTCACCAACCTCATTATCCTTATCCTCCTAATCATCCTTATCCTCATCAACCTCATTATCATTATCCTTCTCATCATCCTTATCCTCCTCATCAGCCTCATCATCCTTATCCTCCTCATCAGCCTCATTATCCTTATCCTCCTCATCATCTTCAGCCCCAATATCTCCGCCTCATTATACTCATTCAAGATTCAAGATTCAAAGAACCTTATTAATCCCATGGGGAAATTTGTCATCATAATATTTATCCTCAGCCACATTATCCTCATCAACCTCATTATCCTTATCCTCCTCATCATCTTCAGCCTCATTATCCTCACCATTATCTTCATCCTCAGACTCATTATATTCATTATCTTTATCCTTGGCTTGTCCTTATCTTCTTCATTATCTTCATCCTCAGCCTCATTATCCTCATTACTTCCATCATCAGCAAAACTGTCCTCATCAACCACATTATCCTCATCCACCTTGTCATCTTCAGCCTCATTATCCACACCATCATTTTCATCCTCATTTGTATTGTTTTCTTCTTCAGCCTGATGAACCTCATTCTCCTCCTTCTCATCATCATAATCCTCCATAACCATACCATGAGCCTCAATATCCACATCCTCAGCCTCATTATCCTCATCATCCTCTTCATCCTTAGCATCATTATCTTTATTACTTTTATCCTCAGCCACATTATCCTCATCAACATCATTATCCTTATGCTCCTTGTCATCTTCAGCCTCATTATCCTTACCATTATCTTCATCCTCAGCCTCATTATCCTCATAATCATCTTCGTTCTCAGCCTCATTATCTTTATCACCTTCATCCTCAGCCACACTATCCTCATCAACCTAATTATCCTTATCCTCCTCGTCATCTTCTCCTAAGTCGCATCTTCATCATTTCTCTTTTCCTCATCAAATCTCATCAGCCTTGTCATCCATATCTTCCTCATGATCCTCATACACCTCATTGTCCTCCTTCCTCAACCTCATTCTTCTCCTTAAATTGACCATGCACACCATCATCCTCATTATCAGCTTCATAAAACTCATCATACTCATCTTCCTCAACCTCATTCTCCTCATCATTCCTCATTCCTTTATCCATTTCATCTTCTTCCTCATGTAAGCAGGCAGAGATCTAGAGACTTTGGTTTTTAGAGAATCTATATTGAGATACCTTGAAGCTGCTGGTGGTTCCTGAAGAACCCAAGCTCTGACTGATTAACTGACTGACAGAAGGTCTGCAGGCCACCTGCTAGGAGCATTTAGGACAGAGATTATGAGATGACAGAGCTGAGATTATCGAGGTTCTGGCTGAGAGACGGAAACAAGGACTACATCAAACAGACGTATCCATCAAAGCTCCTCTGACTGTGAGCTGAATTCAGAGCAGCTGCTACATTAAGTTATTCACAGAAATATCAAAACACAAGCTGTCTAGCTGTCTGGATGGATGGAAGCCAGAAACTCTTATAGCAAAGATACCAATTTTAGGGATTGGCTTGAGGGAATTCAGAGCAATAAAGCCGAAGCTGCGGCGCTGAACTGAGCTGCAGATATTACTGGCCCAGAGCTTTGAGTATGAAAAGTTAATGAGGGCTTCCTGTGGAGGCAGAAAAATAACTTGTATCACAGTTTATCAGAGATATTTATACCCAAACGTATAAACATTAACAAACATTAAAGACGCGTGAAAAAGCCGAGCGCTCCACAGCATTCTCCAGGACAACATCAGTGTTGTTTATTGGCTGTGATTTGTGTATTTACTCTTCAATACACAATGAACAAAAAGCTTCAGATTTCAATAGGATTCAATTCTACACAGTTCTCAGAGAGTCTTCACAGCATGCTCAGATTCTCCTTCACTGAAGATCCTTCTCTCCTCACGTCACCTCCATTCAGACTCTCTCACTTCATCCATCACTTTTCTCTTCCCTCTGTGTCTGTTATCATTTTACTTTTAATATTCACCTTAACCTCACCATACTAATCATCATTGTCCTTCTCTTCATCATTATCATCAATGACCTCTTCATCATCCTCAGTCTCTTCATCCTTATCTTCCTCATCATCCTCATGAACCTCATGGTCCTTATCTGCATCCTCATAAACCTCATCATCCATATCGTCCTCATCATCCATATCGTCCTCATCATCCTCATAAGCCTCATCATCCATATCATCCTCATAAACCTCATCATCCATATCGTCCTCATCATCCTCATCATCCATATCGTCCTCATCATCCTCATAAACCTCATCCATATCGTCCTCATCATCCTCATAAACCTCATCATCCATATAGTCTTTATCATCCTCATCATCCATATCGTCCTCATCATCCTCATAAATATCATCCATATCATCCTCATCCTCATAAACCTCATCATCCATATCGTCATCATCCTCAAACTTCATCATCCATATTGTCCTCATCAACATCATAAACCTCATCATCCATATCGTCCTCATCATCCTCATAAACCTCATCCTCCATATCATCCTCATCATCCTCAAACCTCATCATCCATATTGTCCTCATAATCTTCATAAACCTCATTATCCATATCGTCCTCATCATCCTCATAAACCTCATCCATATCGTCCTCATCATCCTCATAAACCTCATCCATATCGTCCTCATCATCCTCATAAACCTCATCATCCAAATAGTCTATCATCCTCATCATCCATATCGTCCTCATCATCCTCATAAACCTCATTATCCATATCATCCTCATCATCCTCATCATCCTCATAAACCTCATCATCCATATAGTCTTTATCATCCTCATCATCCATATCGTCCTCATCATCCTCATAAACCTCATCATCCATACCGTCTTTATCATCCTCTTAAACCTCATCATCCATATCGTCTTTATCATCCTCATAAACCTCATCATCCATATCGTCCTCATCATCCTCATAAACCTCATCATCTATATCGTCCTTATCATCCTCATAAACCTCATCATCCATATCATAATCAACATCATAAACCTCATCATCCATATCATAATCAATATCATAAACCTCATCATCCATATCGGCCTCATCATCCTCTTAAACCTCATCATCTATATCGTCCTTATCATCCTCATAAACCCCAACAACCATATCCTCCTTATCATCCTCATTATCTTCATGCTCCTTATCTTCATCATCCTTAGCCTCATCATCAATATTTTCCTCATCATCCTCATAACCTCATAGTCTTTATCTTAATCATCCTCATTAACCTCATCATCCATATCTTTATCATCATCATTCTTATTAAACTCATCATCCATATCTTCATCATTCTCCTCATAACCTCACTGTTGTAATCTTTAGCATCCTCAACCTCATTATTCATATATTCATCCTCATATTGTCACAGTCCTTATCTTTCACATCCCCATGAACCTAATTGTCCTTATCTTCATCATCCTCAGCCTCATCATCCATATCTTCCTCATCATTCTCATAAGCCACATTGCCCTTATCCTCATCATCCATGTCTTCCTCATCATCTCCAGATATCTCCAAAAGGTTTTTTGTTTGTTTATTTGTTTTGCTGAGGATCACACTGACCTTTCACACCATCAGACAGCCAGGATTATTTATATCTCAGCGTGGTTGGCAAGCATCTAATCATGGGGAGTAGATGATGATGGAAAGCTGGATCTTGGCAAGGCTGAGGCGAGTGTGTTCCTGGAAAGACCCACGACTTTTTCCTGCGGTCTATGTCCAGAATTTCTTAATCACTCTGTACAAACCATTGTGTTGTATGAGATGATTATTTCCTGTTCTTGGCAGATGTTGAAAGTTCTACATTTAGGACATCCGGAAAAACCAATTACTTCATACTTGTGTTACACTTTCTCTCCTTTGACTCCTCTTTATTCCAGCTAACAAATCTCCCAAAGGTAACATGACAATGTAGCATCATACAGCAGCTACAAAATGGCAAGGATGAAGGATGGACGGTAAAGGATAAAGGATGAAGAATGAAGGATGGACGACCAAGGACAAAGGATGGACGACCAAGGACAAAGGATGGACGGTAATGGATAAAGGATGAAGAATGAAGGATGGACGACCAAGGACGAAGGATGGACGGTAAAGGATGAAGGATGGACAGTGAAGGATGAAGAATAGAGGATGGAGGGTAAAGGATGAAGGGTGAAGGATGGACAGTGAAAGATGAAGGGCGAAAGATGGAGGATGAAGAATGGATGGTGAAGGATAAAGGACGAAGGATGGACGGTAAAGGATGGATGGTGAAGGATGAAGGATGGATGGTCAAGGATGGATGGTAAAGGATGGAGGATGGAGGGTGAAGGATGAAGGATGGAGGGTGAAGGATGAAGGATGGAGGGTGAAGGATGAAGGATGGAGGGTGAAGGATGAAGGATGAACAGTGAAGGATGAAGGATGGAGGGTGAAGGATGAAGGATGAACAGTGAAGGATGAAGGATGGATAGTGAAGGATGAAGGATGGATAGTGAAGGATGAAGGATGAACAGTGAAGGATGAAGGATGGATGGTGAAGGATGAAGGATGGATGGTGAAGGATGAAGGATGAACAGTGAAGGATGAAGGATGGATGGTGAAGGATGAAGGATGGATGGTGAAGGATGAAGGATGGATAGTGAAGGGTCAGATTTCTGAGAGTTCAGGGTCGATTTTTACCACAAACCACAACCAGCACTGCTGAATTCTGCATTCTGATTGGTCAGAAGGTGTTGAGTAACATTGATGGAATGAGTCTCCAGTGTCAGAAAGTCTCCAGTTTCTCTGTAACAAGACACAAGCTGTTTTTTCCCTCTTATTACATAATAATAAAATAATAATAATAGCTATAATAATACATTATTTTATATATGAATATTGCAATATAAATGTTACTCAACACCTTCTGACCAATCAGAATGCAGAATGCAGTAACACTCGCTGTGGTCTATTCCCACCAATGAAATTTGATTAGATTTGACCTGAACTGGACTCAGGATGGTGTAGTTAGCTTTAGTCCAGAATAAAGACTGCAGTCTTGAAGCTCTGAGAACATCTCTGTAGATCGAAAAAAAAAAGGAGAAGAGTGGACTTAATGCTGCTTTAAGGATCCGAGGATCCGATAACGGAGAATTGACGAGCTATATGTGCTAAGTGCACTGAGTAAGCAGTATTGGGTACACACATACACACACACACACACACACACATACTGAGCTTTATCTCAGGAGTGTAAAGATTACAAACTTTCTCTTTCCTAAACTCACACAGTGATGAATATCAGAGCTTTATTAATGACAACACCACATATTATTAATGACTGACTTACAACACAACCTCTCTCTGTCTCTCTATCTGTCTCTCTATCTCTATCTATCTCTGTACCGTCCAGTTTATTAACCTTCATAACAAACGTCTGCACTCCTCCATTCATCACAGCCAGTCGATCCAGCTCCAGAGTGATGACGGACGCAGGAGCGAATTGTGAGCAGGAGGAAGTGCTGAGTGGACGAGTGAAGGTTAACAGACCAAAACTCAGCCTCGTTCTGACCGATAACGACGTCGTTTACGAGCCGTGACGGCCGCTATGCCGTGGGATGTGGTGCACTGCGATGTGCTCGGGCCCGGAGCCACCGACTGCAGCACGATCAGCAGAGTAAAGACTCTACAGTTAACTCTGCAGTTTGTGATGTGGAGAGATGAAGAGGTGGAAAAGAGCGCCCTCTGCTGTCCAAATCATCATCATCATCATCATCAATCACCTTCTTTCTTTCAAGCTGAATAATCTACTGTATTCAATAATAAACTTACATTTAACTTGACTCTATCTGATGTAAACAATCAGTGCAAAATTAATAAATAATATCAAATATATTAATGTCAGTCTGTTTTTTCTGGGCAGTTATTAACCAAAAGTCAAAATATTAGGAACAGTGCAGAAAGTAGGATAGCAGGAGAAGTTCAAAAATATCAGAACAGGATAAAAAACAGAACAGCGGGCTGTCCAGAACGTCAGATTTTCCTCGGATCAGGACAGGAGACAGGAGTGAACAGATTCACAAGGGCTGGGCAAAGTGAAGAAAACAAAGCGGAAAATCACAGATAATTAATCAGGCTTAATAACGACCATCGTTTACGTAGATACACCAGATCAGGCATAACATTATGACCAGTGTCAGGTGAAGTGAATCAGACTGATGATCTCCTCATCATGGCACCTGTTAGTGGGTGGGATATATTAGGCAGCTGGTGAACATTTTGTCCTCAAAGTTGATGTTAGAAGCAGGAAAAATGGACAAGTGTAAGGATTTGAGCTTTGAGTTTGACGAAGGGTCAAATTGTGATGGCTAGACCACTGGATCAGAACATCTCCAAAACTGCAGCTCTTGTGGGGTGTTCCTGGTCTGCAGTGGTCAGTATCTATCAAAAGTATCCTTTAAGTCCTGTAAGTATCCCATGGAGGTTCCATCTCACAATTTGAAGGATCTGCTGCTAACATCTTGGTGCCACACCTTCAGGGATTTAGTGGAGTCCATGCCTTGATGGGTCAGGGCTGTTATGACAGCAAAAGGGGGACTAACACAACATTAGGCAGGTGGTCATAATGTTATGGCTGATCGGTGTATATTACCCAGATAAAATTCTGATGGCTAGATCACTGGATCCGAGCATCTCCAAAACTGCAGCTCTTGTGGGGTGTTCCCAGTTTGCAGTGGTCAGTATCTATCAAAAGTGGACCAAGGAAGGAACAGTGGTGAACCGGAGACAGGAAGTCATGGGCGGCCGAGGCTCATTGAAGCACATGGGGAGTGAAGGCTGACCCGTGTGATCCGATCCAACAGACGAGCTACTGTTGACACACTTTTACCTGAGCTAAGAACTTTTATTCATTTATTTATTTATTCTTATTTTATTTTATTATTTTATTTTGTTTTGTTTTTTTTGTTTTATTTCATTTTATTTTGTTTTATATTTTTATTTTATTTTATTTATATTTACAAATTATTCAGCAATAAACTCACTCATAAAAATGACAGATTTTCTCATATCCAAAATATTTCCAATTTTTTTCCCCCATAATATTTTGTTTGATTAGAGGAGAAATATTATATTAAACATTAAAGATCATGATCAAGTGTTAGATTCATTTCACTGCAGAATCCACACACAGACTTTTTTTTATGATCTGATATTCAGGACTTCAGACTCTGAACATCGCACACAGACAGATTTATGCTAATTTCATGCTGACTGCACGTTCACACGCCGCTTGTCCTCTCAGCAGTTTATTATTAAAGCGTGTTTAAAGAAGCACATCACCACAAAAAGTGACATCGTCAGTCGATGGGTTTAATTAAAGTCCTTGTAGTGATCATCTCCGCAATGTAGATCATCTCACAGCCGCCCGAGACGCCGAGTTCCTCAGATATCACTATGGGAGATGACCTCAGGCTTCTGCTGGACACCATAAGATTCCACACGATTCAATAATTGTATAAAATATACCAAGAATTTGATTCATGAATGTTTAGAATGAATAATAACTAAAATATGATCAAATTATGACCAAAAATTCAGTTTTCTGGCTTGGACAACCTAAGCCACGCCCCCTTTTTGCTCAGTGGGAGGGGTTAAACAAAAAGTTAATTTTTATTATTACTGTGATTGCAGCTGACCTCATAGGCAGGAGAGCATTTGAAGAAAACTACTCTTTTTACTCTCGATTCGAGTTTAAAGCATCGAATCGCATTTTTCCGGCCCGGAAATGACCTCCTTCTATCAGATCTTAGAACTTCTTCTAAAAACACAAGGCATGTAGGGTTTCCCAGAACTGAGCTATCTGATGATTGATGATTTAGAGCAGACGTCTCTGAAGGTTACATACTGCCGCTTTAAAATGTGCAGTCGGATTAGAGGAAAGCAGCGGGTTTAAGGAAACTTCTCTAATCTCAAGTTAAAGCTCTTAATGAAACAGGGCGGGTTTTAAGCGGCAGCTCTTCCTTTTAAAAAACGCTGAGAGAGAAGCTCAGATCTGACACTCCGTCTCGCTCCAGTTTGGCTCATCCCGTTGATCTCCATGGCAACAGGGCATCTCGGGTCCGGAGTACATCCAGTTGAAAACGAATGACTCTGCTCCCGGCTGAGGGAGCGCACGTGTGAGGAATGGAAAGTGTGGTGTGAGGCCAAAACTAACTGTTTAAAAGTTCTACCAAAGAAAGCTCGTTAATCTATTTACATATATTAGCATAAATCAATGACCGTTATCTCCTTTCTTTTTGTCGGAGAGCGAAGTAGTTAAAGTCTCCATAGGAAAAGTCTTTCAGGTAACAAAGGAAAGATGCGGTGAAGCTTCCTGAAGGAGTGGGAGAAGCGGATGGTACAGAACTAGGACACGGCTTCGGAGATCAGAAACAAACTCGATTGGCACCATGCAGTGATGTCATATCCTGTTCCATGACCTCATTCGTACCCAGTCAGTGCCATCAGCAGAACTGAAGGTCAGGATTTACATTAAAGGTGCAGTTCGCAATTTTCACACATCTTCCCAGAACTTTATTAAAGAAGAAGATATTTTGTTAACCCCATGATGTGTAATATTCCCCTGTTATTCCACTACAGCTCTTTCCTTACTGTAGACTTCTGTTTTCATTTTTCTGGCCCAGAAATGATCTCCACTCCCAGGAGGAGGACAGACGCTCTAACTGTCCCTTTTATTAAAAAAAAGAAACTGTGTGTTAAGAAAGAATGTGATTCTAATCATTCCTTTCTTTATCCATCTTTTACTCTTTCCCTCTTTCATTCTTTCCATTTCTCTCCCTCCATCTCTTTTACTTTACTCTTCTCTCCCTATTTCCATATTCTTACCTTCTTTCCCATTTTCTTTCCCTTGCCTGCCTTCCTCCCTCCCTGCCCGCCTCCCTCCCTCCCTCCCTCCCTTCCTTCCCTCCTTCCATCCTTCCTTCCTTCCTTCCTCCCTCCCCCTCCCTCCCTCCCTCCCTCCCTCCCTCCCTCCCTCCTTCCCTCCTTCTTTCTTGCTTTCCTCCCTCCCTCCCTCCTTCTTTCTATCTTTCTTTCTTTCTTTCTTTCTTTCTTTCTTTCCTTCCTTCCTTCCTTCCTTGCTTCCTTCCTTCCTTCCTTCCTCCCTCCCTCCCTCCCTCCCCTCCTTTCTTCCTTCCTTCCTTCTTCCTTCCTTCCTTGAAGCTCAGAACAGAACTGAACCGAACAGAACCCAGACTGTGTGGAGGTTCAGACACGTCTGAGGGTTTCAGTGAATCAGCGTTAAATTTTTCCACTGAGGATTAATTATTCTAATCAGAGACGTGATAAAGGGATAAAAGCGACGAGGTGTGAAATGGGTTTGCACACAGAGAGAGAGAGAGAGATGCTGAGTGACTGGTCTGAAGATGCAGAGTCAGAGACGGAGCTAGAGGAAGAGTCAGAAAAAGAAATTATGCTAGACAGACTCAGAGTCACACAGAGAGCTAGGAATAGCATTAGACAGAGTCAGAAACAGCATCAGCATCGGACAGAGTCAGAGTTAGAAACATCATCAGACAGAGTCAGAGTCAGAAATGGCATCAGTCAGAGTCACATAGAGTCAGTTAGAAACAACATCAAACAGAGTCAGAGTCAGACAGAGTCAGAAATAGCACCAGTCAGAGTCACATAGTTAGAAACGGCATCAGAGTCAGAAACAGCATCAGACAGAGTCAGAGTCAGAAACATCATCAGACAGAGTCAGAAACAGCATCAGACAGAGTCAGTCAGAAACAGCATCAGAGAGTCAGAGTCAGAAACATCATCAGACAGAGTCATAGTTAAAAACAGCACCAGACAGAGTCAGAGTCAGAAACATCATCAGACAGAGTCAGAGTCAGAAACATCATCAGACAGAGTCATAGTTAAAAACAGCACCAGACAGAGTCAGAGTCAGAAACAGCACCAGACAGAGTCAGAGTCAGAAACAGCACCAGACAAGATTCAAGAAGTTTTATTGTCATTTCCACCACATATATCTGACTCAGTACAGAGTGAAATGAAACGATTCCTCAGGACCTGGTGCTTCAGAAACATACAACATAAAGATCAAACACAGAGCTAGGACAGGAATGTGTCCATAAAGATCAAACACAGAGCTAGGACAGGAATGTGTCCATAAAGATCAAACACAGAGCTAGGACAGGAATGTGTCCATAAAGATCAAACACAGAGCTAGGACAGGAATGTGTCCATAAAGATCAAACACACAGCTAGGACAGGAATGTGTCCATAAAGATCAAACACAGAGCTAGGACAGGAATGTGTCCATAAAGTTCAAACACAGAGCTAGGACAGGAGTGTGTCCATAAAGATCAAACACACAGCTAGGACAGGAATGTGTCCATAAAGATCAAACACAGAGCATAAAGATCAAACACAGAGCTAGGACAGGAGTGTGTCCATAAAGATCAAACACAGAGCATAAAGATCAAACACAGAGCTAGGACAGGAATGTGTCCATAAAGATCAAACACAGAGCTAGGACAGGAGTGTGTCCATAAAGATCAAACACAGAGCTAGGACAGGAATGTGTCCATAAAGATCAAACACAGAGCTAGGACAGGAATGTGTCCATAAAGATCAAACACAGAGCTAGGACAGGAATGTGTCCATAAAGATCAAACACACAGCTAGGACAGGAGTGTGTCCATAACAGCATCAGACAGAGTCACACAGAGTCAGAGCTTGAAACAGCATCAGACAGTCACAGTGTCAGAGTCAGAGTGAGCATCAGAAATAGAGTCAGAGTTAGAGGCAGCATCAGACAATCAGACAGAGTCAGAGTCAGAAACAGCCTCAGACAGCGTCAGAAACAGCATCAGACAGTCACACAGAGTCAGAGTCATAAATAGCATTAGACAGTCACAGAGTCAGACTCAGAAAACGCATCAGACAGAGTCAGACTCAAAAACAGCATCAGACAGAGTCAGAGTCAGAAATAGCATCAGTCAGAGTCAGAGAGAGTCAGAGTCAGAGAGAGTCTGATAGCAACACAGAGTCAGAGTTAGAAAACAGCATCAGAGTCACACAGAGTCAGAATCAGACAATCAGACAGTTAGAGACAACATCAGACAGTCAAACAGATTCAGACTCAGAAAAAGCATCAGTCAGAAATAGAGTCAGAGTTAGAGTCAGCATCAAATAGAGTCAGAGTTAGAGTGAGACTTATAGTG
>NC_080738.1:16509836-16522336 GCF_019097595.1 Hemibagrus wyckioides | reverse complement strand
TGAACTTTAAGCAGATATTATAAACTTCCTGTCAGAGGCTGAAAAAGTTTCATATCAGAATTAAAAAGCAGTTTGATTTGACCAATCAGAAGCATTCATTTTCCCCGAACAGGTCATTTTTATGCAGATGTCATGTAAAGATGAGGGAAAGGGGGCGGGGCTTACAGGGGGTCAGGTAATAACGAACACGTGGCTGGACGGTCGATCATTCTGGAGTCACGTGTTGATCAGAGTCGGTCATCACAATGAAAAAAAGGAGGACTGATTTTGGACAAATCCTACCCACAATCCACCAGCAACAAAACGTGAGTCACGAGGCAGCGCAGGAAAGCAGACTCCGCCCTCTTTCACTTACACGACCTCACGGACACCGAGGATCATCTCACGTCGCTGTGACTGACCTTCAGATCTACTGATTTGAAAACGGTCGAAAGTGAAGGCAGAACTCCACACATGGACAAGAAATAACGTTAGATACATAATTTACTCATTCCTGTAGATCCTGAGTGACAGATGTCTCGTCCAATCAGAGGGAAGAATTCCATTCACACACTATACCCAACTTTCCCACTCTGTCTGAATTCTCCTTGTGTTTATGGATTTATTGTGTTTTGTGTTTCTCAGACACCGCAGACTGTCACTCGAACTGATAAATGATAACTACAGCTTAAACAAAAGGTCACAGTAATCCCACAGAGCTGCTGGATATCAGTCATGAACAGAATCAGGAGCACACTGACCAATGAGTGGACAGTTTAGTCACGTGTGATTTCTATAAACACGTGTGAAAGTGAACCGAATGGAGGAGAAAACGCAGCACGGTAACGGTCTAAGATCAGAGCTGAAAGAGTGTGAGAAGAGTAAATCACGGGTTTAAATAAAAATACATCACTCTAAAACACTCTTCATTCTTTGTTAAATAAGACAGTCTTTATTTAATACGATAAAATTCATTTCTCTTCACATTTCAGGAGCCGTTCATGCAGAGCATCATTCCCAAAGACATTCAGAAAACTCGTCTGGTCCGAGTCTCCGAGACGTGGAGGAGGAGAGGAGGAGGAGGAGTAGAGGGGGAGGAGTAGAGGAGGAGGAGTAGAAGAGGAGTGGAAGAGGAGGAGGAGCAGAGGGGGCGGAGTAGAGGAAGAGGAGTAAAGGAGGAGGAGTAGCGGAAGAGGGGTGGAGGAGGAGGAGTGAAGGAGGAGGAGTGGGGGAGTAGAGGAAGAGAAGTGAAGGAGGAGGAGTAGAGGAGGAGGAGTAGAGGAAGAGAAGTGAAGGAGGAGTGGAGGAAGTGGAGTCAAGGAGAAGGAGTAGAGGAAGGGGAGTAAAGGAGGAGGAGTGAAGGAGTAGAGGAAGTGAAGTCAAGGAGAAGGAGTAGAGGAAGGGGAGTAAAGGAGGAGGAGTGAAAGAGGAAGAGTGAAGGAGTGGAGGAAGTGGAGTCAAGGAGAAGGAGTAGAGGAAGGGGAGTAAAGGAGGAGGAGTGAAAGAGGAAGAGTGAAGGAGTAGAGGAAGAGGAGTGAAGGAGTGGAGGAAGTGGAGTCAAGGAGGAAGAGTGAAAGAGGAAGAGTGAAGGAGTAGAGGAAGAGGAGTGAAGGAGTAGAGGAAGAGGAGTGAAGGAGTAGAGGAAGAGGAGTGAAGGAGTGGAGGAGTAGAGGAAGAGGAGTGAAGGAGTGGAGGAGTAGAGGAAGAGGAGTGAAGGAGTAGAGGAAGAGGAGTGGAGGAGTAGAGGAAGAGGAGTGGAGGAGTAGAGGAAGAGGAGTGAAGGAGTGGAGGAGTAGAGGAAGAGGAGTGGAGGAGTAGAGGAAGAGGAGTGAAGGAGTGGAGGAGTAGAGGAAGAGGAGTGGAGGAGTAGAGGAAGAGGAGTGGAGGAGTAGAGGAAGAGGAGTGAAGGAGTAGAGGAAGAGGAGTGGAGGAGTAGAGGAAGAGGAGTGAAGGAGTGGAGGAGTAGAGGAAGAGGAGTGGAGGAGTAGAGGAAGAGGAGTGAAGGAGTGGAGGAAGAGGAGTGGAGGAGTGGAGGAAGAGGAGTGAAGGAGTGGAGGAGTAGAGGAAGAGGAGTGAAGGAGTGGAGGAAGAGGAGTGGAGGAGTAGAGGAAGAGGAGTGAAGGAGTGAAGGAGTAGAGGAAGAGGAGTGAAGGAGTGGAGGAAGAGGAGTGAAGGAGTGGAGGAGTAGAGGAAGAGGAGTGAAGGAGTAGAGGAAGAGGAGTGGAGGAGTAGAGGAAGAGGAGTGGAGGAGTAGAGGAAGAGGAGTGAAGGAGTGGAGGAGTAGAGGAAGAGGAGTGGAGGAGTAGAGGAAGAGGAGTGGAGGAGTGGAGGAGTAGAGGAAGAGGAGTGGAGGAGTAGAGGAAGAGGAGTGGAGGAGTAGAGGAAGAGGAGTGGAGGAGTAGAGGAAGAGGAGTGAAGGAGTAGAGGAAGAGGAGTGGAGGAGTAGAGGAAGAGGAGTGAAGGAGTGGAGGAGTAGAGGAAGAGGAGTGGAGGAGTAGAGGAAGAGGAGTGAAGGAGTGGAGGAAGAGGAGTGGAGGAGTAGAGGAAGAGGAGTGAAGGAGTGGAGGAGTAGAGGAAGAGGAGTGGAGGAGTAGAGGAAGAGGAGTGAAGGAGTGGAGGAGTAGAGGAAGAGGAGTGGAGGAGTAGAGGAAGAGGAGTGAAGGAGTGAGGAGTAGGAGTGAAGGAGTAGAGGAGAGGAGTGGAGGAGTAGAGGATGAGGAGTGAGTGGAGTGGAGGTGTAGAGGAAGAGGAGTGGAGGAGTAGAGGAAGAGGAGTGGAGGAGTAGAGGAAGAGGAGTGAGGAGTGGAGGAGTAGAGGAAGAGGAGTGGAGGAGTAGAGGAGAGGAGTGGGGAGGAGTAGAGGAAGAGGAGTGGAGGAGTAGAGGAAGAGGAGTGGAGGAGTGAGGAAGGAGTGGAGGAGTAGAGGAAGAGGAGTGGAGGAGTGGAGGAGTAGAGAAAGAGGAGTGGAGGAGTGGAGGGTAGTAGAGTTGAAGAGGAGTGGAGGAGTTAGAGGTGTGAGGAGTGGAGGAGTAGAGGAAGAGGAGTGAAGGAGTGGAGGAG
Source organism: Hemibagrus wyckioides (assembly GCF_019097595.1). Lineage (NCBI taxonomy): Eukaryota > Metazoa > Chordata > Actinopteri > Siluriformes > Bagridae > Hemibagrus > Hemibagrus wyckioides. Next base: position 16,519,298 of record NC_080738.1, on the reverse strand, counting down.
TAGAGGAAGAGGAGTGGAGGAGTGGAGGAGTAGAGGAAGAGGAGTGGAGGAGTTGTTCCCTCTTAACCCAGGGCATGTGATTGAGAGTGTAAGAGCTGCTCAGTAAAGGGTTGTTGTATAAAACAGCAGGAAAGAGAAGATGACCAGTCCAACAAACCCTCACTTTATTTAGGAGAAAAATCTGGACTTCACCTGCGTCCAACAATCATGGACAACAAGAGAGGTTCACTCATCAGGGGTTTCTAAAACCAGCACTGCAAATTTCACTGCATCCCCCACTCACACACACACACACACACACACACACACACTCTCTCTCACACACTTCAACAAAGTATCAAAAGAAGCCACTCCGTATTCCCACTGAATGTTAAGGTTTAAGACTAAATATATATATTTGTTTATTAATACGCATTTGTAATTATACATCCAACCTTCTACAGGGTTAAAATCCACCATCCTCGTCTTTTTACACCCAGACGCAATTCCTTTCACCTTATCATCCCCTTTTCCCCAAACCCTCATCAAAAAGAAGGAAAAAAAATCTGTAAAATAATTTCAAGACCTTTCTGAAGCAAAGGCACATTATCATCAATGTTTGTTTTCTAAAATGAATGAAAGGTAGGCAGATCGTTGTGTATCAGTCGTGGAAGCTGAGAGAGGAGGAAGAGGAAACGTCTTCCACCACACATGAAACGTTTGGAGGATCCTCGAGGAACCGTGCGAGGGTTCTTGATTCCAGGAAGGAGAGAAAAGTGTACTGGAGTGTCGCTAATGCTACGGTGTTCATATCACGCCGTCCATTTCCTCTTCGTCCGCTCACGTTTAGACCGAACGGTGGCTGTGGTTCCTGCTCGTGGAAGTGTCCGTGTGGAGCACCCAGGCCCGCCTGGATTCTGTAGGAGGTACTCAGAGGAACCCACTCACCCCCTGAAGAGCACTTCTCCCTTCTCCCATCACTGGAGAGGGGAGAGAGAGATGGAGAAGAGAGGAGAGAGAAGAAGAGAAGAGAAGAGAGAGAGAGAGAGAGGACAGAGGAGAGGAGAGAGAGGAGGTAGCTGGGAGAAGAGAAGAGAGGAGATGAAAGGAGAGGAGAGGAGCAGAGAGGAGAGAAGAGAAGAAGAGGAGGTGGCTGGGAGAAGAGAGGAGAGGAGAGGAGAGAAGAGAAGAGAAGAAGAGCAGGTGGCTGGGAGAAGAGAGGAGAGGAGAGTAGATGAAAGGAGAGGAGAGGAGCAGAGAGGAGAGGAGAGAAGAAGAGGAGGTGACTGGGAGAAGAGAGGAGAGGAGATGAAAGGAGAGGAAATGAAAGGAGAGGAGAGGAGCAGAGAGGAGAGGAGAGAAGAAGAGGAGGTGGCTGGGAGAAGAGAGGAGAGGAGATGAAAGGAGAGGAGAGGAGCAGAGCGGAGAGGAGAGAAGAGAAGAAGAGGAGGTGGCTGGGAGAAGAGAGGAGAGGAGAGGAGCAGAGAGGAGAGAAAAGGAGGAGATGGCTGGGAGAAGACAGGTTCCTGCTCGTTGGTCCCCAGCCCAATTGCTGGCGCTCTGTTCATTGTCCAGTCCGTGCCGGTGGGCGGGGCTAAAGAAGGCGGGCATTTCCCGGCTCATACGAAGACCTTGGCGAGGGAGTCGGCTCCGGCGCTGGCGATGTAGCACTTGGACGGGTGGAACGCCACGTCGTGGATGGACTCGTCGAACTTCTTGCGGTGGGCCGTGAACTCCTGGATACACGTCTTACTCTCCAGGTTCCACAGACGGATGGAGCAGTCGTGGCCTGAACACCAGGAGAGGAGATTAATGAGGGGAACAGAAAATAAACAAACAAACAAACACCAGTCATCAATGATGATGATCCTTTTATGGATATAAAAAAAAAAATCAAATAAACAAAATAAAAAACAACAAACATATATATATATATATATAACAATAATAATAATAAATGTAATTCTAACAAAAAATTAAAATATATGTAATATATAGATATAATGATAAATAAATAATTCTAATAAAAAAAATGCATGTATATATATATATATATAAAATAAAATAGTACAAAGTTAAAAAATATATTCTAATAAAAATTATATATATATATATATATATATATATATATATATATATTTATATATATATATTTATATTATTTATTTATTTTTTAATTACATATATGTAATATATATATATATATAAAAAAAATTAAATAATACTTAATAATGATAATAATAATAATTATAATAAAATAAAAAAAATAAAAAAATTCAAATAAACAATAATTGAATTATTTAAAGAGCTGTTTTATTTTATTTTGTCTAAAGGATTTCCCGATTAAACATTTTCACTGTTTCTGTACTGTAGTGATGTATCTGATATCCATATCTTGATTTTGTACCATTAATAAGAGCACATGCTGTTACTAAGTGGGCAGGGCTTACAAAATTCACTTGGAAAGACTTCCATAGACTTTGGAGTGAATTCACAGGAGGTCAGATTTGTTAAAGTATTCATGGTGTGTCCAGCACTTACTTCCAGACATCAGATACAATCCGTTCGGATCCACAGCAAGACTCGTGACGGCGTCCAGATGAGCCACCATGGAGTGGATGGGTTTTCCTGTCGGGGAAATAAAACAAACACTTCAGAGATACAGCTGGAGGAGGAAAACACCCCCATAATGCAACAGAAGAGCAGGAAAGAGCTGTTTCAGCTGTTTAGACTGCCCCCTGGTGGAGGTGTTTCAGCTGTTTAGACTGCCCCCTGGTGGAGGTGTTTCAGCTGTTTAGACTGCCCCCTGGTGGAGGTGTTTCAGCTGTTTAGACTGCCCCCTGGTGGAGGTGTTTCAGCTGTTTAGACTGCCCCCTGGTGGAGATGAGCTGAACTGCCCTTGCCGTGGACACACGTACCCGTGTTGTTGTCGTAGAACTTGATGTGGCGGTCCTCCTGAGCCGTGATGGTGATGGGGAGAGTCGGGTGACTCAGGACTTTGTTAATCTGACATGACGCACCTGGGGAGAAAAAATAATCACAACGACGTGTTTAATTAACGAGAGAGGTTTCAATCCTGAATGATGAAATAATAAAAATACATTAAACAAATAATCAGAATCATGAATTAATGAGCCGGAATCAACACACAACACCGTGTTTAAAGGTTTCTACAAGAGAGAGAGAGAGAGAGAGAGAGTGTGTGTGTGTGTGTGTACCAGATTCAGTAGTAGACTCGAGGCTCTGTACTAGCCGTGTGTGTGTGTGTGTGTGTGTGTGTTTGTACCAGATTCAGTAGTAGACTCGAGGCTCTGTACTAGCCGTGTGTGTGTGTGTGTGTGTGTGTACCGGATTCAGTAGTAGACTCGAGGCTCTGTACTAGCCGTGTGTGTGTGTGTGTGTGTGTGTACCAGATTCAGTAGTAGACTCGAGGCTCTGTACTAGCCGTGTGTGTGTGTGTGTACCGGATTCAGTAGTAGACTCGAGGCTCTGTACTAGCCGTGTGTGTGTGTGTGTGTGTGTACCAGATTCAGTAGTAGACTCGAGGCTCTGTACTAGCCGTGTGTGTGTGTACCGGATTCAGTAGTAGACTCGAGGCTCTGTACTAGTTGTGTGTGTGTGTGTGTGTGTGTGTTTGTACCAGATTCAGTAGTAGACTCGAGGCTCTGTACTAGCCGTATGTGTGTGTGTGTGTGTGTGTGTACCAGATTCAGTAGTAGACTCGAGGCTCTGTACTAGTTGTGTGTGTGTGTGTGTGTGTGTGTGTGTACCGGATTCAGTAGTAGACTCGAGGCTCTGTACTAGCCGTATGTGTGTGTGTGTGTGTGTGTACCAGATTCAGTAGTAGACTCGAGGCTCTGTACTAGCCGTGTGTGTGTGTGTGTTTGTACCAGATTCAGTAGTAGACTCGAGGCTCTGTACTAGCCGTGTGTGTGTGTGTGTGTGTGTGTGTACCAGATTCAGTAGTAGACTCGAGGCTCTGTACTAGCCGTGTGTGTGTGTGTGTGTACCGGATTCAGTAGTAGACTCGAGGCTCTGTACTAGTTGTGTGTGTGTGTGTGTGTGTACCGGATTCAGTAGTAGATTCGAGGCTCTGTACTGGCCGTGTGTGTGTGTGTGTGTGTGTGTGTGTACTGGATTCAGTAGTAGACTCGAGGCTCTGTACTAGCCGTGTGTGTGTGTGTGTGTGTGTACCAGATTCAGTAGTAGACTTGAGGCTCTGTACTAGCCGTGTGTGTGTGTGTGTGTGTGTGTGTACCAGATTCAGTAGTAGACTCGAGGCTCTGTACTAGCCGTGTGTGTGTGTGTGTACCAGATTCAGTAGTAGACTTGAGGCTCTGTACTAGCCGTGTGTGTGTGTGTGTGTGTGTGTGTACCAGATTCAGTAGTAGACTCGAGGCTCTGTACTAGCCGTGTGTGTGTGTGTGTGTGTGTGTACCAGATTCAGTAGTAGACTTGAGGCTCTGTACTAGCCGTGTGTGTACCGGATTCAGTAGTAGACTCGAGGCTCTGTACTAGCCGTGTGTGTGTGTGTGTGTGTACGTGTGTGTGTGTGTACCGGATTCAGTAGTAGACTCGAGGCTCTGTACTAGCCGTGTGTGTGTGTGTGTGTACGTGTGTGTGTGTGTGTGTGTGTGTGTGTACCGGATACAGTAGTAGACTCAAGGCTCTGTACTAGTTGTGTGTGTGTGTGTGTGTGTGTACCAGATTCAGTAGTAGACTCGAGGCTCTGTACTAGTTGTGTGTGTGTGTGTGTGTGTACCAGATTCAGTAGTAGACTCGAGGCTCTGTACTAGCCGTGTGTGTGTGTGTGTACTGGATTCAGTAGTAGACTCGAGGCTCTGTACTAGCCGTGTGCGTGTGTGTGTGTGTACCGGATTCAGTAGTAGACTCGAGGCTCTGTACTAGCCGTGTGTGTGTGTGTACCGGATTCAGTAGTAGACTCGAGGCTCTGTACTAGCCGTGTGTGTGTGTGTGTGTGTGTGTGTGTGTGTGTGTACCAGATTCAGTAGTAGACTCGAGGCTCTGTACTAGCCGTGTGTGTGTGTGTGTGTGTGTACCAGATTCAGTAGTAGACTCGAGGCTCTGTACTAGCCGTGTGTGTGTGTGTGTGTGTGTGTGTGTGTGTACCAGATTCAGTAGTAGACTCGAGGCTCTGTACTAGCCGTGTGTGTGTGTGTGTGTGTGTGTGTGTGTGTGTGTACCAGATTCAGTAGTAGACTCGAGGCTCTGTACTAGCCGTGTGTGTGTGTGTGTGTGTGTACCAGATTCAGTAGTAGACTTGAGGCTCTGTACTAGCCGTGTGTGTACCGGATTCAGTAGTAGACTCGAGGCTCTGTACTAGCCGTGTGTGTGTGTGTGTGTACGTGTGTGTGTGTGTACCGGATTCAGTAGTAGACTCGAGGCTCTGTACTAGCCGTGTGTGTGTGTGTGTGTACGTGTGTGTGTGTGTGTGTGTGTGTGTGTGTGTGTACCGGATACAGTAGTAGACTCAAGGCTCTGTACTAGTTGTGTGTGTGTGTGTGTGTGTGTACCAGATTCAGTAGTAGACTCGAGGCTCTGTACTAGTTGTGTGTGTGTGTGTGTGTGTACCAGATTCAGTAGTAGACTCGAGGCTCTGTACTAGCCGTGTGTGTGTGTGTGTACTGGATTCAGTAGTAGACTCGAGGCTCTGTACTAGCCGTGTGCGTGTGTGTGTGTGTACCGGATTCAGTAGTAGACTCGAGGCTCTGTACTAGCCGTGTGTGTGTGTGTGTGTGTACGTGTGTGTGTGTGTGTGTGTGTACCGGATACAGTAGTAGACTCGAGGCTCTGTACTAGTTGTGTGTGTGTGTGTGTGTGTGTGTGTGTGTGTGTACCAGATTCAGTAGTAGACTCGAGGCTCTGTACTAGCCGTGTGTGTGTGTGTGTGTGTGTACCAGATTCAGTAGTAGACTCGAGGCTCTGTACTAGCCGTATGTGTGTGTGTGTGTGTGTACCAGATTCAGTAGTAGACTCGAGGCTCTGTACTAGCCGTATGTGTGTGTGTGTGTGTGTGTACCAGATTCAGTAGTAGACTCGAGGCTCTGTACTAGCCGTGTGTGTGTACCAGATTCAGTAGTAGACTCGAGGCTCTGTACTAGCCGTGTGTGTGTGTGTGTGTGTGTGTACCAGATTCAGTAGTAGACTCGAGGCTCTGTACTAGCCGTGTGTGTGTGTGTGTGTGTGTGTGTGTGTATACCAGATTCAGTAGTAGACTCGAGGCTCTGTACTAGCCGTGTGTGTGTGTGTGTGTGTGTGTGTGTGTGTGTGTGTACCAGATTCAGTAGTAGACTCGAGGCTCTGTACTAGTTGTGTGTGTGTGTGTGTGTACCGGATTCAGTAGTAGATTCGAGGCTCTGTACTAGCCGTGTGTGTGTGTGTGTGTGTGTACGTGTGTGTGTGTGTGTGTGTGTGTACCGGATACAGTAGTAGACTCGAGGCTCTGTACTAGTTGTGTGTGTGTGTGTGTACCAGATTCAGTAGTAGACTCGAGGCTCTGTACTAGCCGTGTGTGTGTGTGTGTGTACCAGATTCAGTAGTAGACTCGAGGCTCTGTACTAGCCGTGTGTGTGTGTGTGTGTGTGTACCAGATTCAGTAGTAGACTCGAGGCTCTGTACTAGCCGTGTGTGTGTGTGTGTGTGTACCAGATTCAGTAGTAGACTCGAGGCTCTGTACTAGCCGTGTGTGTGTGTGTGTGTGTGTGTGTACCAGATTCAGTAGTAGACTCGAGGCTCTGTACTAGCCGTGTGTGTGTGTGTGTGTGTGTACCAGATTCAGTAGTAGACTCGAGGCTCTGTACTAGTTGTTGCGTCTCCATGTTGAAGAGTCCGATCTTGCCGTTAGTGAAGGACGTCACCATGTAGGCGGGTTCACTGCACACCAGATCCACTGATGAAGGCACGCCCAACTCTGTAATACACACACACACACACACACACACACACACACACACACACACACACACACAGTTTAAGAGCGCTATATTTCCTAGTGGAATACTAACAGTAATGTAGTTTTATTTGTGCTACCTTTGTTCTCGTTGAACACGGCGATGGCCGGCTCGGTGTTAGAGGCGTTCCATAACCGCACCGTGCCGTCCGCTGAGCAGGACAGGAGACGCTGATGTGCGCTACTGTGTACCAGACCCCAGACCGCATCTGTGTGTCCAGACAGTGCCCCACGCAGGACACACCGCTCTAATACACACACAAACACACGTTAACTCTCATGCATAGAAAAATTATAATACAAATGAGAGATGAGAGATGAGTAAACAGGTGAAGACGTACGGTACGAGTCGTAGGGGTCGATGTTAGGGCTTGGGGTGTTCCAGCACTGAATGGTGCCATCCACCCCGCCGCTGTAGCACTGCTCTCCTGTATTATTTAGCACCACACACAGCACCGCGCCCCTACAACACACACACACTCCAGATTACACTGTGTAAACCAGACACCTTCATAATACACACACACACACACTCCAGATTACACTGTGTAAACCAGACACACACACTCCAGATTACACTGTGTAAACCAGACACACACACACACTCCAGATTACACTGTGTAAACCAGACACCTTCATAATACACACACACACTCCAGATTACACTGTGTAAACCAGACACCTTCATAATACACACACACACACTCCAGATTACACTGTGTAAACCAGACACCTTCATAATACACACACACACACACTCCAGATTACACTGTGTAAACCAGACACACACACTCCAGATTACACTGTGTAAACCAGACACACACACACACTCCAGATTACACTGTGTAAACCAGACACACACACACACTCCAGATTACACTGTGTAAACCAGACACACACACACACTCCAGATTACACTGTGTAAACCAGACACACACACACTCCAGATTACACTGTGTAAACCAGACACACACACACTCCAGATTACACTGTGTAAACCAGACACACACACACACTCCAGATTACACTGTGTAAACCAGACACACACACACTCCAGATTACACTGTGTAAACCAGACACACACACACTCCAGATTACACTGTGTAAACCAGACACACACACACACTCCAGATTACACTGTGTAAACCAGACACACACACACTCCAGATTACACTGTGTAAACCAGACACACACACACACTCCAGATTACACTGTGTAAACCAGACACACACACACTCCAGATTACACTGTGTAAACCAGACACACACACACACTCCAGATTACACTGTGTAAACCAGACACACACACACTCCAGATTACACTGTGTAAACCAGACACACACACACACTCCAGATTACACTGTGTAAACCAGACACCTTCATAATACACACACACACACACACACTCCAGATTACACTGTGTAAACCAGACACCTTCATAATACACACACACACACACACTCCAGATTACACTGTGTAAACCAGACACCTTCATAATACATACACACACACACACACACACACTCCAGATTACACTGTGTAAACCAGACACCTTCATAATACACACACACACACACTCCAGATTACACTGTGTAAACCAGACACCTTCATAATACACACACACACACACACTCCAGATTACACTGTGTAAACCAGACACCTTCATAATACACACACACACACTCCAGATTACACTGTGTAAACCAGACACCTTCATAATACACACACACACACACACACTCCAGATTACACTGTGTAAACCAGACACCTTCATAATACACACACACACACACACACTCCAGATTACACTGTGTAAACCAGACACACACACACACACTCCAGATTACACTGTGTAAACCAGACACCTTCATAATACACACACACACACACACTCCAGATTACACTGTGTAAACCAGACACCTTCATAATACACACACACACACTCCAGATTACACTGTGTAAACCAGACACACACACTCCAGATTACACTGTGTAAACCAGACACACACACACACTCCAGATTACACTGTGTAAACCAGACACACACACACACACTCCAGATTACACTGTGTAAACCAGACACCTTCATAATACACACACACACACACACTCCAGATTACACTGTGTAAACCAGACACCTTCATAATACACACACACACACACTCCAGATTACACTGTGTAAACCAGACACCTTCATAATACATACACACACACACACACACACACTCCAGATTACACTGTGTAAACCAGACACCTTCATAATACACACACACACACACTCCAGATTACACTGTGTAAACCAGACACCTTCATAATACACACACACACACACACCAGATTACACTGTGTAAACCAGACACCTTCATAATACACACACACACACACTCCAGATTACACTGTGTAAACCAGACACCTTCATAATACACACACACACACACACACTCCAGATTACACTGTGTAAACCAGACACCTTCATAATACACACACACACACTCCAGATTACACTGTGTAAAC
>NC_080738.1:16497336-16504836 GCF_019097595.1 Hemibagrus wyckioides | reverse complement strand
TCTCCCATCACTGTCCTCTTCATCATCCTCATCGCTGAACTCAGCAGTGGCGCTTTCGATAAACTTAAACGCCTCGAGCACAGCACTCGACTCCGACAGCTCTGCTTTCCTGTGTACACACAGACACAGACACAGACACACACACAGACACACACACACAGACACAGACACACATAGACACACACACACAGACACACATACAGACACACATACAGACAGACACACACACAGACACACACACAGACACACACACAGACAGACACACAGACAGACACACAGACAGACACACAGACAGACACACAGACAGACACACAGACAGACACACAGACAGGTAAATAAATGTTCAGATTTAAATTGTCCACAAGCTGTAGAAATTCTCTGTAATTGTACATCATATGTATTCCCCATGTGATTGTTTACTGAACCGATCTGTAACTGGATTTAATGACCAACATAATATGTGTGTGTGTGGGGGGTGGGGGGGGTGGACAGATACAGAGAGATAGACAGGAAGTATGATGATGCTGAGGACAGTAGAGTTGTTGCTGTTTTGAAATACTGATGAGGCCAGCGAGGAGTATTGTGTTATAACTGATCATATAACTGTGATAGAACATCTCATGCGTTCGCTGCGGCGGGGTTTTATTACCCTGCGTTTGCTCCTTTAGGCGCCAAATCCGTGCCGTTGATCAGAGGCTCCTGATTGGTCCGGCTGGAGTCTCCCATCAGCCCCAGCAGAGCCTTCACTCTCTGAGACTTCACGTCCAGGATAGTGTCCATGTAACCCACCTCCTGTAGGTACCTACACACACACACAATCATTTACATGCTATAGATCCTCACATAATACACATTTAAATAATCAATTAAATTATAATTTTAATTAAATTATAATTTCATATGCCTGAGCTGTGATATTGTGTGTGTGTGTGTGTGTGTGTGTGTGTGAGAGAGAGAGAGAGCTTTGCAGTACTCTGCAGTATCCACTACCGAAGGCTGTGATTGGCTGGGATAAAGGGGGTGTGACTTGACCACACTTATGAATGAAAGTCTGAGAGAGGAATGAAACATGGCAGCTGTTCCATACAGTGAGAGCGTCCAGGAGAGGGAGCGAGTGAGCCATATGAGCGCTGAGTCGGACAAAGAGAAGGTGGGGGGGGAGAGAGAGAGAGAGGGAGAGAGAGAGAGCGAGCACAAAGGAAAAAACTACACTGCTCTATTACAAATGAGAGGAATTTGGTCTGTTTGTCGTCTTAAATGAATAGGAAGGAACCTAAGTGAAGGAGGTGTGGCCTGTGTGCTTCAGTTTCGATGAAGGAGGTGTGGCCTGTGTGCTTCAGTTTCGATGAAGGAGGCATGGCTTGTGCGTTTTAGTCTTAATGAAGGAGGCGTGGCCTGTGTGCTTTAGTCTCAGTGAAGGAGGCATGCCCTGTGTGCTTTAGTCTCAGTGAAGGAGGCATGCCCTGTGTGCTTTAGTCTCAGTGAAGGAGGCGTGGCCTGTGTGCTTCAGTCTCAGCGAAGGAGGCGTGGCCTGTGTGCTTCAGTCTCAGCGAAGGAGGCGTGGCCTGTGTGCTTCAGTCTCAGCGAAGGAGGCGTGGCCTGTGTGCTTCAGTCTCAGTCTTAAAAGCTTGATCTAAACCACTAACTCCACAAGAGGATGTTTTATGGAATCTGACCTGTGATTGGTCAGTAAGAGGATCGTACCATTGGAAACAGTGTGTAGGGGGAGCACTAGTGGTTCATAGACAGGTTGCTGGACAGGTTGATATTCTTGCAAAGTGCATCGTAAAAAAAATATATATATACAAAATAAGAGTGAATGACGTAAACGTCAGCATAAACAACGTGTGCTGACCGGTGTGAATACACGCGAGCTGAAAAGTGAAGTGCATCATCGGTACTCACTGTCTGAGGAGCTGACGGCCCTGTTTCCACCACATCTGACTGTTCAGGGAGCCGGGAGCATCCTTCTCGTTCCCTTCATCTGTGAAACGAGAAAGAAGAGATGGAAAGAAAATGCAGGTTTAGTAAATCCTGTTAAAGGACGTGCAGATCATCCATATCTTTGCGATACAAATGTAACCTGTACACTGTTGCCATAACAACAGACTCCTCATATTTTCTAGGTATCATATAATACTGACTAGCTAATTAGTATTAGCGCAATATAATTGTTAATCTGCATCCTCCTCACCATACTTAATCAAATCCTAAACCTACACCATGAGCATGTGTATAAAAAAAAGCTGACTTGTGGTCACTCTGTATTAAGGAGAAGATCTCCCAGTCTGAGAGGGTGACTGTGTAAACTGGGTCAGGCTGATAGGAGGAGGTGGAGGGCAGGTGTGAGGCAGCAGTGCCTCCTCCTGAGCCTCATCAACACTTAAAGAGAGCAGAGCTGCTATTATGCATACAGATGAAGGTGGTGTAATAATGTGTCTGATGGCAGGCGGAGAGCGGAAACGTTACGACCTTGCCTGTAAAGCAGCAGGATTAATTGCAGAGTTGAAGGCGTACAGTAGAAAGATTGGATCTGAAGCTTTTATTACTTCGTCCCTGCTGAACTTTCATATATGAATAAAGCCAGGCTTACCGGAGTCAAAGCTGGGAGGCTTCATGTCACCTTGATTCAACTCCGTTCCATATTTTAACTTGTGGAACTTCGCCCTGAGAGAAGAAATAAATAAATATGAAGTCCAATAAACTTTTATTATGCATGTTTATAACGTTTAGTCACAGAAGGTAGCAGAGATGACGACGTGAACACTTATAACAAGGTTCTCTCTTACAGTGCCACGTTAACCAATCACACCACAAACCCCGCCCCTAATGTCATTACAGTAGTTTCTGCCTCCTATGACCCTGTACACAATCACACCACAGTTCTCACCCTCTACAATAAACACAATCAATCCACAGTTCCTGCATCAGATCACCAATCAATCCACAGTTCCTGCCCCTAAAATAACCAATCAATACACAGTTCCTGCCTCCAAAATAACCAATCAATACATAGTTCCTGCCTCTAAAATAACTGATCAATACACAGTTCCTGCCTCCAAAATAACCCATCAACTCACAATTCCTGCCTCCAAAATAACCAATCAATACATAGTTCCTGCCTCCAAAATAACCCATCAACTCACAATTCCTGCCTCCAAAATAACTGATCAATACACAGTTCCTGCCTCTAAAATAACTGATCAATACACAGTTCCTGCCTCCAAAATAACCAATCAATTCACAATTCTTGCCTCTAAATAGTCAAAGCTCAGTTCCTGCCCCACATAACCAATCAAAGCTCAGTTCCCTTTCCCAAAATGATCTGCAGTTCCTGCCCCCAACATCGTAAAGCAAACTGAACCACATTCATGAGGACAGAAATCTGTGTTAATAACATGGAACCTGCTTCATCATTCCACAACACAGTGTCCTGTTCCTCCTGATCATCATTTTCCTGAGCAGCTGTAGATGGTGTACAGGAAGACGTGTGAGGAGCAGGGGTTACACAATACAGCAAGGAGAAGAGAAAAAGTAAAGAACAGGTTAAACCAGCTGCAGGACTGCTGCAGAGTCTCTCAATGGCGAGGACAAAGTCTTTGTTATTATTGTAGTTTATTGAACATGTCTGCTTTTGATATCCGTTTTTGTCTCCTGCATCTGTTTGGACGTTGCAGGTTTTTTCAAGCGGCAGAAAGGAATGATGGAAAAACAAGCCACTGTGCCGATCCAATAAGAAATCCCAGTAGATGTTTGGGCACGTGCAGATGGAACGAGACGGGTAAATATCTCCGGCATGTCTGAACAGGCATTTAAAAAAAAATGGCTGCCAGCTCAGCCGATATTGCAGGGACATGCCTCGCCTCAGCCATTGTGGATGAAAGAGGAAAGACGGGAAGTTGTAAAGCTCTGGCCTTTTCTGTACAGATGACTCACGGTTAAGGATGTGAAGGCTGATGTCACCAGACTCGGTGTTGCCATAGCAGTCAGCGGGATCAAGGTCAAAACAGTCTCTTTAAGACTATGAATGGCCTCTTATCTTGGGAAGACGGAGGCACAAAAACAGGACACAAAGAGGGCGGGGCTACAGTGAAAGCCAGCATGACTGATTCATTGTTGAAACAGAACAGGCTCGGCCAAGAAAAGGAAAAAAAATTGTGTTTAAACATGCAGATGAGGCCCAGTAGTCCGGTAAGAGGCGTTTGTTTATCGGGCTCACGGACACGGAACCTCTGGAAGACGGGCAATGAAATGCAGTTGTGTGTGGGAAAAAAAAAAAAAAAAAAAAAGGAGTTGTGATGGTTGAAAAAACGTCTGGAAATTTCCTTGAAACCTGTTTCACCTGCATCAAGACACGTCTTCTAGGAAAAGCACCGAGTGTAAACAAGGCGTTGGCTCTCACAACAGGTTTATTAATCAAACTGGAAATGAATGAACAAATATTTAACCTTATTTTCTCAAACTGGATACGATTTCATGTGTAAAGTCAGACCTCGTTATCGGGGCGGATCTAAAAGATTTTATTTCTTAATTTGAGCCTCATTTAAGTTGAGTTGTCTTTGTCACATATACATTACTGCAGTGTGAAATTCTTCAAATTTTAGATCGTTAAGTGTCTAGCTTAGCAATTATCCTTTACAGATCTGCTTAGGTTAGTGGATCGTATAATATTGATGCGCGTCATCTTTTGCTAAGGCTAATTTCAGCTAGCTGTGACCTTCAGTGTTAGTTTATTAAGTTTAAATTATTAAAGTAGCATTTATTTGTCACATATACATTACTGCACTGTGAAATTCTTTCTTCGCATATACCATCCTCAGGGTGAGAGTGCAGGGTCAGCCATGATACAGCACACCTGGATGGTGGGGGCCTTGGGTCTGGATACTGGCCTCTGGATACTGGCCTGGGGGCCAAGGGTTTAGGTCAGAGCGCAGGGTCAGCCACGATACAGCACCCCTAGATGCTGGGGGCCTTGCTCAAGGCAGGTCGGTGGTGAACCCTGATCTTCCGGTCAACGACCCAGAGTCTTAAAATGGATAGCAAAAAATGTATCCAGAAAATGACGCACTCTTTCTCCGATCCTTGTGTGGTTTTCAGCTCTGTGAGCCTTGCCTTTAATGGAGTTTTGTGGGCGTGGCTAAGTGTGTTCCATTAAGTCCTGCAATAGAGTTTCAATACTGTGCATTTCCTCTGGGATAAAGCTTTATCTCTAGCTCTTTTCTTATCGCAACTTGCCCCACCCAAAAAAAATAATAAAAGACAGCGCCATCTTTTTATTATCCATAGGCAAAAATACGAGAGTTATAAATGTTATGTTTTACTCTGAACCTCCTTATGCTAGTTGAGTGAAATTGACATCACTGGGGTCATTTTATTTATTTATTTTATCTCAGTTATTTCATACTCTCACTGATTTTTCAATTATGTCTCAATTTACTACATAAATAAATATTTTAAAAAATGAGCCAAGCCTTTAAATGTTCTAGATAATTATATAATTAGCTATTATTATATAATTAGTTCCTGACAGAGATATACTGTGGCATTGATATATCCTAGGGAGTGCACTAGAAGTAGTGTGCACTTAGAAACTGCAAAGGACAAATAAATAAATAAACAAACATACATATATATATATATAAACAGACTGTGATTGCAATTTCTGCAGAATTAATCCAGAATTGTTTACACATGAAGTGAGATGCAGTGGAGATTTGTTTTATCCATAGTATAATTCACTCACACTGTTTTTTCTTCTCCTTGAACTTCTCTGGAAATTTCCCATTTATTCCCAGTCGTTCCACTGCCCTCTGTCTCTCACGCTCCAGACTCGAACCCCGTGACTCACAAGCCTCACTCCTCACACACAGCCAACTCTACAGCGCTCTATAATCAGGTTTGATCGGACCGAGTTGTCTTATACACATCCACACTGTTAAACATCGGTCATTTTCAGGCTCCTATCCCTAAACCCCGCCCCTCAAACCCAGGCAGAAGGTTCAGCCTACGCCACCAAGCCGATCCCGATCCGGATAAACCCCCGGGTTTTGGAGAACTCTCTTTCTGCATGTACCTGATCGATCAGATTACAGAGTAAAGACGCATACATCAGTGTGTGTGAGAGAGAGAGAGAGAGAGAGAGAGACAGCGGCAGAGCTGAAGAATGCTGACAAATGTCATCTTGTTGCCATGG
Source organism: Hemibagrus wyckioides (assembly GCF_019097595.1). Taxonomy (NCBI): domain Eukaryota; kingdom Metazoa; phylum Chordata; class Actinopteri; order Siluriformes; family Bagridae; genus Hemibagrus; species Hemibagrus wyckioides. Next base: position 16,498,643 of record NC_080738.1, on the reverse strand, counting down.
AAACACTGCATTCGGAATCACTTACAGCTATTTAATTAGAGGTGCGACTTCAAACGAGGCAGAACGGTGAACAAAGCCTTTACACGAGAATGTGAGGAACAGAATTATTGCTTATTGATTAGTGCTTTCAATTTAGCCCCATTCAGAATGGTCAGATTTTTATCCTTCACCTTTTACACACCTAAATCCTCATTTACCCCAACTTGTACTCGTCGGGGTATTTGTACTGTTAACTGGTTGTTAATCCTCACTGGAGAAGTTGTATGATTAACCAGTTGCTAATTCTCTTTGAGGCATTTCCAACTGTTAATCCTCATTGGGGCAATTTATACATTATCCAGTTGTTTTAATGGTCACTGGGGCAATTTATTCATTAGCCAGTTGTTTTAATGGTCACTGGGGCAATTTATACATTAGCCAGTGGTTTTAATAGTCACTGGGGCAATTTATTCATTAGCCAGTTGTTTTAATTGTCACAGGGGCAATTTATACATTAGCCAGTGGTTTTAATGTTCACTGGGGCAATTTATTCATTAGCCAGTTGTTTTAATTGTCACAGGGGCAATTTATACATTAGCCAGTGGTTTTAATGTTCACTGGGGCAATTTATTCATTAGCCAGTTGTTTTAATTGTCACAGGGGCAATTTATACATTAGCCAGTTGTTTTAATTGTCACTGGGGCAATTTATTCAATAGCCAGTTGTTTTAATTGTCACAGGGGCAATTTATACATTAGCCAGTTGTTTTAATGGTCACTGGGGCAATTTATACATTAGCCAGTGGTTTTAATGTTCACTGGGGCAATTTATTCATTAGCCAGTTGTTTTAATTGTCACGGGGCAATTTATTCAATAGCCAGTTGTTTTAATTGTCACAGGGGCAATTTATACATTAGCCAGTGGTTTTAATGTTCACTGGGGCAATTTATTCAATAGACAGTTGTTTTAATTGTCACTGGGGCAATTTATTCATTAGCCAGTTGTTTTAATTGTCACTGGGGCAATTTATTCATTAGCCAGTTGTTTTAATTGTCACTGGGGCAATTTATTCATTAGCCAGTGGTTTTAATTGTCACTGGGGCAATTTATTCATTAGCCAGTTGTTTTAATTGTCACTGGGGCAATTTATTCATTAGCCAGTTGTTTTAATTGTCACTGGGGCAATTTATTCATTAGCCAGTTGTTTTAATTGTCACTGGGGCAATTTATTCATTAGCCAGTTGTTTTAATTGTCACTGGGGCAATTTATTCATTAGCCAGTTGTTTTAATTGTCACTGGGGCAATTTATTCATTAGCCAGTTGTTTT
>NC_080738.1:16484836-16492336 GCF_019097595.1 Hemibagrus wyckioides | reverse complement strand
TGTTAATTCTCACTGGGGTTTTTATTTGTTGAATTGCTAATTGTTTCCATCCCCACTGGGGTATTTACATCATTAGCCAGTTGTTCATCCTTACTGGGAGATCTGCTCTGGTTAACTTGGCCAGCTACCAAGTGGGTGGAGCTAAGAATAGTTCTGACTACTGATTGGTCAAACAGAACTGCAACAGAAAGATCCTGATTAGCATCTCGATGGTACATTACAATTGTTCTAGTGCAAAAAAAAGTTTCATCCCAGAACCTTCTTCCCCACGAGTACAACCCATTTCACAAATGCTTGAAGAATACAGATGAATGGACCTTCTCAGCAAACAAGCTGAGCCGGATGACCACTAGACCCCAACAAGAATCTCCCACATTTTCCTCGTCACACAGCCGAGACACTCGGCACAGCTGCCTAAAAACAGCTTCTTTAAAATTCCCGTTTTAAACATCGTCGTCTTTTTTCCTCCCACTCGCCCACAGTCCATTTTTACAACCCACAATCAGACGCAGCCTCGTCAGGCCTCGTAGAGACGCACGGGAAGACAGAAAAAGTCGAGTCATTACTTAAGCTCCACGCAGTAGAATCTGTGGAAGTGAGATGAAAAGGAGAAGCAGCTGGTAGAACATCAACCAAGCCATGATAAAGCTAGCAGCAAAATTGAGATGAGCTTAGAAGTCATTTCTGGGTGCGCTAAAGCTTCAAGCGTAATTCATCAGTAATCTCCGAGCGCTCGGGTTCAGCGGCGTTTGGCGGGAACAGTGCTCTCTCAGTGCTCGCCGTCACGTACAAAACCGGGCGAAGAATGCCTCCACACGAGCCGAGGACAGGACGTGTTCTATTCCAGGAAGACACTGACTGCATTATTGAGGGAAAGTGTATAAGAGGCTCTCAGTCTCTCGTTTTTCTCCATCCGTCCATCTCTCTCGGGCCAACTCAGCGCCTATTAACATCAATTTAAACCAGTTCATAGTCTGGACTACGTGATTCTTCACCTCAGATCCCTCGAAATGGAGCATGGATGAAGTTCACCACCAGTTTCTGAACAAATGTTTGCTTCGGAGCAAGATAAAGTCAAATCATCATAAAGTCAAAAATCTTCTCCGTAACGGTCTGCTTCTTCTTCTTCTTGTCGGTTGGTGGTTATTGACCACATTTATTTTCACTCCATCTACAGTCTTTCTTTTTTTTCTCTCTTGAAATCAATAATAATTTAAACACACATTAACAGAGAAACTTTCCCATGGTGAAAAACTCAGTTACAAAGCTCTGACACTCCTTCCAGAAATAAAAATCTCCTTTCAGAAAACTTTAGCTCAGCGACAAACGATGTTTTTCTTTGAATAAATAACAACAAGTTCTTGTAGGACATCAGGTGTACACTGTGAATGATCTGTTACTATAGCAGCAACAACAACAACCAATGCTGTGACTTTTTATACAAAGTGTTTCTGACCAATCAGATCCAAGAATTCGACAGCGCTGTGGTAAAAACTATTTTATTTCCTCTTCTTTCCTTTACTTGTTTCTTCACTGATGTGTATCAAGAAAATGGCTTGCGATACCATATGATGTTTTTGACACAGCTGAGATAAGATGCTAAATGAATTAGCTTGATGTTTCCTCATACACAGGTAAACACCCACACTAGTTCCACGCCTTCCTCACCTTTAAAACAGTTGGATCAGCAGTAGTGTACAGGAGAGTGTGAGGTATTCTCTACTGATAAAACACACACACACACACACACCAAAATCCAGCCAAGAGATAAACCCTCTCACGCATTCCCGACAAAAGAATAACCCCTGATTTACAATGCAAAAACAGCGGCTCTGCAAACACAGGGCCACTTTTTTCTGTTAGCATAAACACACTAGTGCTGCCATCAGCCAAGAGGATTCCAGGCATTCCAGTGTACAGGCCGTTACCAAGCGAGACATGTGGGTGTGTAAAAGGGGAAAATAAATAAATAAATAAAAGCCACAGATAGTTTATCTCAGCTTGTGGCCTGGCCTTCGAGTCTGGAAAACAGAGCAACTGTTATCGACTCTGGTCATGACGTGTACTTTCAGGAACCGCATGAACATCGATTGCGACAGAGTTCCTCTTATTAAAATACGACACCTGGCACTGACTCGTTGCCTGTTAAGCCGGAACTTCTCCTGGTTTGATGATGACGCCAGTTTCAGAGAGGCCCAAACTTTGTTCTGACGGATGGTACATCAAGGCAGAAAGCTTAGAATTCCATCTGAGCTGCTGCTGGTCAAGCAAGAACTACCCCCATTTGGATGAGAATGGTACATTCTCGGAGACCCAAAATGTTTGACATCTTGGTGGGGGGTAAAAAAAGTTGCTCTGACTGGTTTCTCTTCAAGTCAGATATATTCTTTAAAGAATGGTAGCCTCAGGAAGGCAAGAACTACCCCACTCTCCCCAGATCACAACGTAGTGTTCAGCAGGAAACACTAGAAGGGTACTAAAAACTGGAAATCATCATCACAAGAAGACATCCAGCAGCATGCAGAACTCCGGAAATCCGAATCACCCTCCTTCCCACTTCAGACAAGCCCTCGGCATCCCACCCCCACCTCCCCCCGGATCTGGCGAACGCTCTATCATGCTGTCGAGTGTAGCGGTGATGAATCATCCTCGGGGTGTGAGGGCATCATTCAGCGCTCTCGAGTCGAGGGAGGAAAGAACATTCCTTCTGCACAGTGCAGAGCTCCTTCACTTCAGAGCACTCGCACTCCCACGGCTACCAAGAGTGCACTGTACGTGATCCGGCATTCCGGAAAAATCCGAGCAGGCGTATGTGTGGCTCGGATTTTACCGTCTTCCTCTTATCTGGCCATCCGACCACCAGTGGACTGCATTACATACACACCGCGGTATCTTGAGGGAATTGGTGTTCTTAAGGAGAGAACTTTGTGGTTTAATCCCTGCTTAAATCTAGTTAATTAACTGCACTAGAATGATGGTCGCCTAGCTTCAAGTGAGAAACCGATCAGAATTGTGTGTTTGTCAGACAGATCTATTTTAAGTTTTAATTGTACAGATCAAAGGGGGGGGGGGGTGTCATTTAGCACATTTCTTTATCCAGCCCTGAAATGATCCACCCCCTGCTCCATGGTTAGGATCCTGTGAAGTGACCAAGACGTGAATCTTCTGCACCTCTCCTGTCCTACCACGGCTAAACGATCCTCAGTTAGCCCAACGATGCTGACCGTGTTCATACATCTTGTAAATGATGTAATGTTAAAATGCTTATTTATGCACACACAGCTCTTTCCGGTCTCCCTCCACAGCAGATTATTGACCTTCTCCACCATTACTCTCTGACCAGAAAGCTAAGATCAACAACTTCTTTACTTTTAAAGCTTCTCTTAAACACACATTTCTATTCTTTATATGATGTCCTGTCCACATTATTTGGAAGAACCGTTACATTTTATTTGACTACACAGCAAAACACTCTACAGTCTACTATATCTACACACACACATATATATACATAAATAAATTAAATGTTTCCAGATTTTATGACCTCATTAGCATTATATTACAGCTGAATGTCAAACTCTTTCTGACTAAAACATCACGACGGCTTCCTGAGGTTTCCCCTGCAGAGGAACTTCCTTCACAGACATTGGATGCAACTGTAAGTGGATAAAATATATGCGGTAACAAAAATTAAGCACTGGCAAAGTACTGATGTAGAAAAGAAATAAAAGTGATTATTACTGCATCATTGATTATTTTTCTACAAGTATTTTAGCCGCTCCATCTCTAATGTATCTCAAAACTCTCCAGAACTTTCTGTGAATTAAAAATCACGTCTTGTTTATGCTTCTGTCAGTAATCTAAACGTCTGGTGTTGGAGTTACGGTCCTGGACTGCGTTCTTTTACGTCGGTGCACACTACAGCTAGCGCTCAGGTTGATATTTAGGGCAGTAACGGATCGGAGAACGCAGCAGCTGTTCCCACGAGCTCAGAGACGAGCCGCTAAAAATGAACTGCAAACGGAATCTGTGCTCCGATACGAGCTCCTGAGACGACGTCTGGAGGTTATTTTCTAACCAGAAAGAAGGTTCTAATCTAGTGGATGTTTTCTGTTCACACACACACAGATCCAGAAACTTCCGTGCCCATTATATTTCATTTTTGCTCGTAAGGGCACTGAAATAATGTACTTTTGCTTGTGAGGTCACTGAAATATTTCATTTTTGCTTGAGGTCACTGAAATATTTCATTTTTGCTTGTGAGGTCACTTACTGAAATTATCTATTTTTGCTCCTGAGGTCACTGAAATCATTAATTTTTGCTGGTGAGGTCACTGAAATATTTTATTTTTGCTTGTGAGGTCACTGAAATGTTTTATTTTTGCTCCTGAATAGATCCGTTTCTGTGCCCACACACACACAGATCCAGAAATGTCCTTGTCCTTTATATTATATTTTTGCTGGTGAGGTCACAAAAATATTTAATTTTTGCTTGTGAGGACACTGAAATTATTTATTTTTGCTTGTGAGGACACTGAAATTATTTATTTTTGCTTGTGCGGTCACTGAAATGGTGGTCAGAGTGGACGGATGATTTAAACAGTTCTGCTGTGTTTGTAGTTGATGTTTTGTGTGTAATCGAGTCTGTGGTGTGAAACACCCGTCACTCTCCTGCTCTGACTTTATGGTGTTAAAGCTGCCTCTCTTTCTAAAAGGAGCAGAAACAGCTGCTGGAGAAGAGCCGGAGAGGAAAGGGTTAAAGATCACTCCTGAGTGATTGATCTCCTGACACTGAGTAGAGGATGAGGACGAGGACGAGACACTGTTTTAATAAGATGAGGAAAACTGCACAATCACAGGACGAAGAGAACAGCAAACGAGTGGACGGAATAAAAAACAAACAAAAAAAAAAAAAACAGGAAGACGCGTCTCTCTTCCTCACGCTCACCCCGAGACGTGAGGACATGAGGACGTGTAAAGCTGAACGACTCAGAGGCCCCGCCCCGCCTCCACGCAGCACGGGTTAATGATCCATCGCCACGTCACCGTACGTTCGCTCCAGAGAGCTGTAAAAGTGAACTAATCTGTGGACTAATCACGTTTAGATAATATTTCTTTCCTCACGTCTCGAGTAACGTTCTTCCGTAACACACGTTTTTTAACTACACGCACATGCTGCTGGAGCTCAACCGGCAGGTCGGGGTGGAGTGACGAGATCCGTGACTTCCTGAGGATGGAGTTACACACACACACACACACACACACACACACACACACACACAGAGCATGGACGTGTCTGTCAGCCGTCTCTGATTTCAGCTGGTGAAGCAGGTTTTCCCAGAGACAGGGCTGTTAATAATACAGAGCTCCATGTAGAGCTGAGGAGGAGAAACTCCCTCAAACAAACACCTCACAGAGCTTACAGCTTTATTATTATAAACATTTTAATAAACACAAATACAACACAGAACCACAACAACAACAACCACAACAAACAACAACAAGAATCACAACCAGAATAACCACAATAGAGTCAATAACAAATTAATTTGATTTAGACTTCCTTCTTCCTTCCTTTTTCCATTTCATCCTTCCCTACTTTCTTTTCCTTCCTTCTTTACTTTTAAACTTCGTTTTTTTTCTTTTTTTCTTTCCTTCTTTAATTCCTTTTTTCTTCCTCCTTCACAGAGATTTGGATTACGTTAAAAATAAACAAATAAACAATTAATGGAATAAGTGCCAATTAATATTAATTTTAAAATATAATATTTTATATATAAAATAATTAAATATAATAATAAATAAATACACACAACTAAATTCATAAATAAAATAAAAATAAATGACATTGTTAAAACATTTTTTATAAATAAATAAAAGCCTGACAAAACCCAAAAATTTCGAGTTAAGCTAAACGCTAAATAAACGATGTTTATTAACTAAAGCGTCACACTGTTAAAGAGAAATAAATCGAACGAAACAGAGTTACGGTTACTATGGCAACCAGAGCATCCTGAAGTGTTTTATTCCCCTTACACCACAACATGATGCCAACAATTCAGGAAAAGAAGAATTTATGAAAGAACGAATCGGTCTTTTTATCCGTCCCATTAACGTCTCTTTCCGGAAAACTCCAACGTCAACGATTCCGAATATTTGCGTGACGTCTCAAGTCCCCGTGAACGAGCTGTTGCTATAGAAACGATGCTGCCGATATAGAAAACTAATAAGCCTCTGGGTTTCGATAGTAACAGGTGATTCTTGTTCAGGTGAAGCTTGTGCGGTGGACGGTCCATATAACCTACGCCCAAATCCGATGGGGTAGAAGGGGAATAAAACGCCACAGGTGGAATATTTTCTTTAGACCGCACGACCGAAGGCGCTAACCAGAAGGAAGCTAAGCTTAGCGTAACGCGGCACAACTGCAGAGTCATTCATTACAGGATGTTTACAGGACAAGAGCAAAGCAGATACGAGCTGGCACTGATAAGGACATACTTCACATGCACGACACGCACAGGGAAAAAGAAATAATAATTCACTTCCTCGTGGGAGGAGCTACGGAAATATGAGGAACGCCGTAGAAACGTCCAGCGAATCAAACGCGAGAGAGCTTTAATACTGAAGCCTCAGGTCAAAACTAATGGACTTCTAATGCAGGGTACGTCAAACTCGCTCGGCTTGAGTGCTTAAAAAAAACACACACACACATCAAGCATCGTTACTGGCCGTGAGGAATTATGGGAAGTGTTCTTCATGCATCGATGAAGTGTTCCGGAAATTCCGGGCAGCAAAAAAAAAAAAGAGAGCCAAGCAGAACTTCCATCATCACCACTCCTACTGTAACGTACACGTGTGTGTGTGTGGACTCCAGGAAAAGGCAGTGCAGCAGGAAACAGGAAGTGTGGCACTGAAAAGAGCCTGAGGCGGACAGGATGAGAAGAGGAACGCCGGACTGGAGGAAACCCGGAGGTGGGAACTGGGATCTCTCTCCGAGAAGCCGAGTGTGATTTCCTCTGAGTGTTCCACATCACTGATTCACAGCAGATTCAATAAAACCATTCAAATCAACTCGGTTTGGAGATGTGTAACGAGGAGTCTAGAGCCACACTCTCACACACACTCTCACACACACTCTCACTCACACACACTCTCACACACACTCTCACACACACTCTCACACACACTCTCACACACACTCTCACACACACTCTCACACACACTCTCACACACACACACTCTCACACACACACACTCTCACACACACACACTCTCACACACACACACTCTCACACACACACACTCTCACACACACACACTCTCACACACACACACTCTCACACACACTCTCACACACACTCTCACACACACTCTCACACACACTCTCACACACACTCTCACACACACTCTCACACACACTCTCACACACACTCTCACACACACTCTCACACACACTCTCACACACACACTCTCACAGAGCAGGTTCTTCCATTAGTTTCT
>NC_080738.1:16474836-16482336 GCF_019097595.1 Hemibagrus wyckioides | reverse complement strand
TGGAGCAACGACGTGATGCAACCACAATTTACACAAACATTTCAACACTCACTCTACAGAGTACAATAAACACCGCTCCTCAACACCCAGCATGCTGAGATCCTCCTCCTCATCATCATCATCATCATCATCATCACTCCTGAACACCCAGCATGCTGAGATCCTCCTCCTCATCATCATCACCATCACCACCACTCCGGAACACCCAGCATGCTGAGATCCTCATCATCATCATCATCATCATCACTCCTGAACACCCAGCATGCTGAGATCCTCCTCCTCATCATCATCACCACCACTCCGGAACACCCAGCATGCTGAGATCCTCATCATCATCATCATCATCATCATCACTCCTGAACACCCAGCATGCTGAGAGCCGCCTCCTCCTCCTCCTCCTCCTCCTCATCATCATCACTCCTGAACACCCAGCATGCTGAGATCCTCATCATCATCATCATCATCATCATCACTCCTGAACACCCAGCATGCTGAGATCCTCCTCCTCCTCATCATCATCACCACCACTCCGGAACACCCAGCATGCTGAGATCCTCATCATCATCATCATCACTCCTGAATGACTTTAACTACTGACCACAAACAACAACATAAAACTACAGCTGGACACACCAAACACTGAACATGGTGAACATGCCGAACACACCAAAATTTTCAAATATGCCGACACACTAAACACGCCAAACACACAGAACACACTCAACACACTGAAGACAATGAACACGCCAAACACCCCGAACACGGTGAACACACTGAAGACAATGAACACGCCAAACACACTGAAGACAATGAACACGCCAAACACACCAAACATGGCGAACACACTGAAGACAATGAACACGCCAAACACGCCGAACACGGCGAACACACTGAAGACAATGAACACGCCAAACACACCAAACACGGCGAACACACTGAAGACAATGAACACGCCAAACACACCAAACATGGCGAACACACTGAAGACAATGAACACGCCAAACACCCCGAACACGGCGAACACACTGAAGACAATGAACACGCCAAACACACCAAACACGGCGAACACACTGAAGACAATGAACACGCCAAACACACTGAAGACAATGAACACGCCAAACACACCAAACACACTGAAGACAATGAACACGCCAAACACACCGAACACACTGAAGACAACACTGAACACGTGGAACACACTAAATATGCCAACACACTAAACACGCCAAACACAAACACACTGAGCATGCTGAATACACTGCGAACACACCAAACACTGCGAACATGGCAAACACACCAAACACACTGAACACACCAAACACTGAACACGCAAAATACACCAAACACATTGAACATGGCAAACTCAATGAACACGCCAAACACACTGAAAACGCCAAACACAGTGAACACGCCAAACACAGTGAACACGCCAAACACAGTGAACACGCCAAACACAGTGAACACGCCAAACACAGTGAACACGCCAAAACAATCCGAACACGCCAAAACAATCCGAACACACCAAAACACACTGAAAATAAACACACTGAACACGCAAAATACACCAAACACATTGAACACGGCAAACTCATTGAACATGGCAAACACAGTGAACACGCCAAACACACCGAACACGCCAAACACACTGAACACGCCAAAACAATCCGAACACACCAAAACACACTGAAAATAAACACACTGAACACGCGAACACACTGAAGACAATGAACACGCCAAACACACCGAACACGGCGAACACACTGAAGACAATGAACACGCCAAACACACCGAACACACTGAAGACAACACTGAACACGTGGAACACACTAAATATGCCAACACACTAAACACGCCAAACACAAACACACTGAGCATGCTGAATACACTGCGAACACACCAAACACTGCGAACATGGCAAACACACCAAACACTGCGAACATGGCAAACACACCAAACACACTGAACACACCAAACACCAAACACTGAACACGCAAAATACACCAAACACATTGAACATGGCAAACTCAATGAACATGGCAAACACAGTGAACACGCCAAACACAGTGAACACGCCAAACACAGTGAACACGCCAAACACAGTGAACACGCCAAACACAGTGAACACGCCAAAACAATCCGAACACACCAAAACACACTGAAAATAAACACACTGAACACGCAAAATACACCAAACTCATTGAACATGGCAAACACAGTGAACACGCCAAACACGCCAAAACAATCCGAACACACCAAAACACACTGAAAATAAACACACTGAACACACCAAAACACTCCGGCTCATTCCAGCGTTATTGTCAGAGAAGTTAGCGTGATGCTCCTGGACGTCGGAGCGTTTGCCTCCTCATCACCAACACCTCCCACTCACAGGTATTTATACCACGTCTCAGGAGAAGGCAGCTTCCTTCCATTCCAGACAGAAAACAACGGCGAGTTCTCAAGCAGCAATAAACACCACGTGATTTAATAAAACATGCAGAAACATCTAAAATAACAAAAACACACAATTTAAATAAATCATCTCTGGATCCTCCAATACACTGCTGCAAAAACACTGTGTGTCAATGCCTGAATTAATCTTTTAAAATTTTTTATAAATATAAAAAAAATATATAAAATGTAATAAATATAATATAAACATGAAAAATATTTTTATTAAAAAATAAATTAAGTAATTATTAAAAATACATATTTTTAACATTAAAATGGAAAATGGAAGTATATATAATGCATATGTATTTCCCTGGATGCACCGGTGTAGTATCCTGCTCTGTTTAAGTGAAAGAATAAAACTCGGGATGCTTTACAAAACACACACACACAAACACACACACACACACACAAACACACACACACACACACACACACGTGCAACTGAGTGAAAAAAAATAAATCTTATCAAAAAATAAAAGAGAAAAAACAGAAGTGAAAGTAAACGCGTGACTCTGGCAGCTAATGTTAGATATTTAATGATGTGTGTGTGTGTGTGTGTGTGTGTGTATGTGTTGCTGTGTGTGAAGTCATCCGTCTGTGTGAGGATCATGTGCTGTGTTGTTCTGGGAAAATAACCAACGACAGGATGACGGGACGAAGCCGAGACGCTGGTACAACCCCAAAGCTGGATGTTTTATAATCAATAAACTGCTAATCACTTGTATTAGAGCAGCTATAACGGAGAGCCGTTCCCTCAGCAGTCTCTCTTCTTATTCCTCTCTTCAAATCAAATCAACAAGATTTTTTATTATTTATTTTAATTAATTCTGATTTCTGCTCTTGATTTAATGATTCCTATCAAAACACACCACAAATCTTGAGTCCTAACTCCACTATTATTCCATCTCAGACTCTCAGGTGTGAGCTCCTTGGTTCATTTTATAAATATCTCATGATGATAATATCGTAAACCGTGAAAAAAATTCTAACTAAATATCGTGATAAAACCTCGATTACCGACACATCCATCAATGCTTTCAGTCGACAATCCGGTCGAAAATGTCACATTTCAGTGTCGTGAATAAAGCAGTCATAATCTAATATTAAGAGGTGAATAACTTCATATGCATTATATATATATATATAATATATATATATATATATATATATATATATATATATATATATATATATATATATATATATATAAACATCTTAAAACAAAGTGTTCGAGTTTATTTTATTTCATTAAATGTCTGAGAAAATGAGAAATCTGCTAGCAAGTGAACAGCTAGCTGTCGGTTTTCAGCTAATTTATGCTTTGTTTAATGTGAAATATTTAAAAACAAGAGTCACTTATTCAATGGGGATCATCTGAACTTTAATTTAAACGCTAAATATTTGTATTTCATCGCGTTACAAGTTGTAAAATTCGCTCATGTAAACCAAAGGAAAGCGTGAACAGCATTGCTCTGTCATTCGGGAGTTTCTTGCTAGCTTTGCTAGCGCAGTTTTCTTTTCTCTTCCATTTTATTGCTATTTAACAAAAGCTAAATCAGGATTTCTTTTACTCTCTAATGTTTGCATCACGCAGTGACCTGGAGTGTGCATTAAAAATAATTAATTTTAATTCAGTGGACATTTGTGTAGCGATGCTTTGGTATGTTAGCTATTTCATGCTAGCTTTATATGTATACTAGCCGTAACCACTTTCGCAAGGGTTGCCAGATTGGATTTTCTACGTATTATTATGTTTCATTAAATCCGCAGTAATACATGAATAAATACGTATCTAAATTGTCTACCAAAACGACTTTAATTAATATATCAAGAGTATTTTTATTACAGTTCTGTTTTATAAACTATATTTTAGAAAAATATAAACATTGTCTGGGATTATGAGGGACTTGGCAACAGGGACCTCAACCTGGTTAGCTTAGCTGCAGGAATGTCAACAGGAAGGGAAATGTAGCGAATAATGCTAATGACTTCAGGCTAAGGTAACATTTACTACTGCTTCCACCACCACCACTATTTCTTTAATAATAATAATAATAATAATAATAATAATAATAATAAGTCGACATATTAGCATTGTTAGCAGTGCAGTTATCCTCTCTCCCCCCCACACACCGGCTAAACCCAAAGCTAACACCAATGCTAACGTGCTAGCTCAACGACCCTATAAAGATTACAATGATTTATTAAACAATAAATTAAGATAAATATAATAGATACAAATATATAAAATAAGATTTAAAAACAAAGATAAAAATATTTTTTATTTTCAAAATGAATGCACGGTATAATGGTATTTAGTAATTATATCTAAATAATAATAATAATAATAATAATAATAATAGGAGGTGGGGAGCAAACAGATCACAAATCACGTATTTAAATTAATAATATAAAAATTATTTATGAATATATTTGCTGAATGAAAGTTCGTAAATTGTAACAGAACTACACGATTTAAAAAAAAGCATATTTAAAAAGGATCTAGTTAATAATATTATTTAAAAAAATAAAAATAAAATAATAATAATAATAATAATAATAAAAAGCTTTTTCCAGACGTAATGCAAGTATAATTATGGAAATAAATAAATAAAAATAATGATTAATAAACGAGAAGATGAAGAAAAACAGGTATATAAATTTAGCCGCAGGATATAATAATAATAATAATAATAATAATAAGCAACTTCATGATTCTATGGTAAACTCGTATCTCGAATAAATCTATAATAAATACAGGGAGAAACTAGATTGTTGTTGGATCTTCTGTTATTTATTTATTTATTCATTCATTTATTTAGTTATTTATTTATTTAAAAATGTTGTGATTCAGGGCGATCCATCCTGCTGTGATGAACTGATCACTGAAATGTGTGAAGGTGTGCATTAAAGAATGTGTGTGTGTGTGTGTGTGTGTGTGTGTGTGTGTGTGTAAGGCTCTCCGACCTGCAGCTCGGCTCTCTCCAGCTCCCACTGTGCTCTCTCCAGCTCGAAGCGGGCCCACTCATGCTGGAGGAAGTGCAGGATTCCCGGGATGCTGTAGTGCGCCCTGCCCGCCTCGGCGCCGCTCCCGTCGGCCACAGCACCCTTCCCCGCTCCGCCGCTCTGCAGCACCGAGTTATTGTTGTTGTTGAAGAACACACCGGGCCCTGCATGCTCGTCCATGGCCTGGCCGCGGGTCTCTTCAACCAGGAAAAAAAAAATCACAGAAACACAAAATCCCCTCCCTCCTTTTCTTTCTCTCTCTTTTCTCTCCCCCTCTCTCTCTCTCTCCCTCTCTCTCCCTCTCCACCTCTGCTCTTTATTCTCTTTATTAAAACGCCGTGCTCCTCAGCCGCTCCGCTTTTGTTCCAGCTCCTCTCCGAGCCGACTCATGTCTCTGACAGCCAGCTGTCACTCAGTGACGCTAAAGGCACGCGAGGCCACGCCCACAGCCACACACCGGAAGTGTGCCGACACTCAGCCTGGGGTTTGTAGTTCTGTAAGACTCCGTGTTGTAGTACCGAGTTCTCTAAAGGTCTTTCACTCTAAACGAGTTTCTCATTTTATTTTAAAAAGTGGAAAATGACATTTATGAAGGCAGTTACCTGATTTTATCCAGAGAGATGTGTTTATTATAAAATTAAAATTATTTACACACACTAGGCTCTAATTAAACCATGTACAATTCAATATTAAATGTGTAATTACAGACGCATAATAATAATAATAATAATAATAATAATAATAATCATCATCATCATCATTATTATTATTATTATTATTATTATTATTATTATTATTATAAGAGGGGAGGAGCCAACAGGTCACATATCAAGTATTTAAATTAATATTTATAAAGAATTATTTATGAATATATTTATGCAAATATATTTATGAATCAAGCTGAATGAGAGTTCGTAAATTGACTGTAACAGAACTACATGATAAAAAATACTATTTAAAAATAAATAAATAAATAAATAAAAATAATGATGAATAAATTAGTAAGGCTATTAGATGAAGAAAAACAGCCAAATAAATTTAGCTACAGGTTATAATAATAATAATAATAATAATAATAATAATAATAATAATAATAATAATAATAAAAAACTATCTATCTGTCTATCTATCTATCTTGCTATCTATCTGTCTGTCTGTCTGTCTGTCTTTCTATCTATCTGGTTATGTTCAGATGTGATAAATGGGGAAAATGTCAAGAATCTGAGAGCAATAGAAAGATTAACTACACAATGTGACTCTAGAACATTAAATACACACACACACACAGAGAGAGAGAGAAACACAAGTGATTCATGTGTAATATATTTTTTTCTTTATTATGATCAGGTTGCATTTGTTCAGCAGGGTTTCTCCTGACGCTGTATTCCCTCGGGACTCGTGTTTATTCCTCGCTCGGACACTAAAACAGACGATAAAACGGCAAACTGTAACATCTGTGCAGCTTCAGTGGATCTCTCATCAACCGCATAATAAATAAGAAAGAGAGGAGAGCTCAACATGCGCTGATATTTACAGAGACCTTTCACTCGGTACGTGCGAGACGGAATAAAGCAGCAGCACAGAGACACTTCAGTGTGTGTCCTGTTTCACATAATGTCCAAAACAACAACAACAACAAAACCTTCCAGTCACAAAATCTGCAAATACAGACGCAAAGACAATCATAAGACAAGGAAACTAATTTTAAAAAGTATGGAATAAAAAAAGTGTTTGAATTGTCGGAATGAAGATGAGGTGAGTGTTTATGACTTCATGAAAAAGTGCTTCTAATTCTATTTCTTTTTGTGATTAAGGTGCGAATTGTAACTCAGCGTGTTTGTTACGACAGCTACCAGGATGTTTACCAACACACACACCGTTGTATTTTAACATTCAAACCCAATTTTGTACCAATTTGGTCCCAAAAATGTAACTCAAAACTCCTAGAAGAAGCTGGTCTTGAGTTTGATAGTGGGCGTGGCCTGGACAGTGGGCTGGGCCTGTCTAGCCGTGGCCTTGGCTTTGTTGCTGGCCTGATTG
>NC_080738.1:16464836-16469836 GCF_019097595.1 Hemibagrus wyckioides | reverse complement strand
GAAGTGTGTGTATCTCTCTCTCTCTCGAAGTGTGTATCTCTCTCTCTCTGTGTTGAAGTGTGTGTATCTCTCTCTCTGTAAGTGTGTATCTCTCTCTCTGTGTTGAAGTGTGTGTATCTCTCTCTCTCTCTCGAAGTGTGTATCTCTCTCTCTCTGTGTTGAAGTGTGTGTATCTCTCTCTCTGTAAGTGTGTATCCGTCTCTAAACCTCTCTGAATCATATAAATTCTCTCACCAAACTGAATGTACTTGAGCACAGAGTTGTCACTGTACGCGCTGACTGAGTGTGTGTGTGTGTGTGTGTGTGTGATGATCTCACCAGGCTGAGAGTACTCCAGCACCGATGCCAGGCTGCTCCTCACCAGGCTGCTCCACTGCTGCTGGATGTGTCCCACGCGGCTCAGTGG
Source organism: Hemibagrus wyckioides (assembly GCF_019097595.1). NCBI lineage: Eukaryota > Metazoa > Chordata > Actinopteri > Siluriformes > Bagridae > Hemibagrus > Hemibagrus wyckioides. Next base: position 16,469,430 of record NC_080738.1, on the reverse strand, counting down.
AGACGTGATGATGGTCTTGATGGCCTGCAGGGAGGCGGAGACGGGAGGAGACACGGCGCCGTCTGCTGCCTTCACCGCCGTCTCCCTCAGAACCCCGCAGATCAGGAACAGCACCGTGGGCAGGATGGTCATGCTCCCTGTTAGCAGAGTGAAGTGATATCAGCACCTTATCACTACAGTGTGTGTGTGTGTGTGTGTGTGTGTGTGTGTGTGTACCTGCAGGAGAACACAGAGCAGGCAGTTCTGCCAGGATGCCCACAGTGACCGCGAGCAGGCGGTTGCTGTGCTCGGACAGCTGCTGAGGTTTGATGGGAACGTGGCTCGGAGAGTCTGATGCTTTGGCGTTGATTTGAGGAAGGTGACGCACCAGGAGGAACACCAGCAGCTCCATGGCGGCAAAAACCAGAGACTTCCCCGGCTGCAGCTCCCCCGAGTCTCCGCCCTCTCCGAGGAGGCGGGGCCATTCCTTCTCCCCGCCTTCTTCAGCACCTGAGAGACAGAGACAGTTCAGCTTACACCTCAGAGGAATGCTTGTGATGTGTGAACAGGTTGATGTGCGATCTGATGCCCATGTAGTAACGTGATTTCATATGATGCCACGTGAAGAAACGTTCCACATGATGGAACCGTGATGGTGCATGACGGATACATGAGCCCACATGACGGATACATGAGCCCACATGACAGTAACGTGATGCCGCGTGACAGAAACGTGATGCCGCATGATGGAAACGTGATGCCGCATGATGGAAACGTGATGCCACACGACAGAAACGTGATGCCACACGACAGAAACGTGATGCCGCATGACAGAAACGTGATCATACATGACAGTAACGTGATGCCGCGTGACAGAAACGTGATGCCACACGATGGAAACGTGATGCCACACGACAGAAACGTGATGCCGCATGACAGAAACGTGATCATACATGACAGAAACGTGATCATACATGACAGAAACGTGATCATACATGACAGAAACGTGATGCCGCATGATGGAAACGTGATGCCACACGACAGAAACGTGATGCCGCATGACAGAAACGTGATCATACATGACAGAAACGTGATCATACATGACAGAAACGTGATCATACATGACAGAAACGTGATGCCGCATGATGGAAACGTGATGCCGCATGACAGAAACGTGATCATACATGACAGAAACGTGATCATACATGACAGAAACGTGAGCCCACATGATGGAAACGTGATGCCACATTACGGAAACATGATGCCACATGACGGAAACATGATGCCATGTGATGCCGATGAAATGTGAATCCACAGAAAGAAACATGATGTCACGTGACAAAGCACCAGTCCACTTGAAGGAATGTGATGATACGATGTGATAAAACAGGAGCTTACACAAGGAATCATGATACCAGATGAAGACATGCGAGGCCACAAAACGTGATGAAACGTGATGTCTTGAACACGTGCTGTGTAAACTCACTCTCGGAGCTCCTGAGCTGCTCCAGATGTTCGTGAGCCGAGCGGATGGTCTCCTGCACCACGGCCGTCACCTGCAGCTGAACGCTGGGGGGGTCACGTGTTAATAACAACCTGTGCAGGACGTTCAGCAGCTCCACCGCCAGCATCTGCAGCAAACACACACACACATACACACACACACACACACATAACAGAATTGTCAGTCCCAATAGCATGTGATTTTGGGGAAAAGCTAGCTAGCTAACTGATCTGCATTTTCCCCCAGATGTTTGCTACTGTTCCCCACTCATCCCCCTGTTTCTCTGACATCATCATCTGACAACAGCTTTAGCTAAGAAACAGCTCGTCTAAACCATTGTTTATGTAAACGTTTGCTCACCTGATCCTCGGCGATGTGTTTCCGAGCCCGTGGGCACTCGAGCAGCGTGCTCAGAGCCTTCAGGCATGACATCACCCGCTCGATGGGTTCCTCAGGCCTTGGGAAGCACAGGAACTCAATACTGATGCCTGAGCGTCACGGAAAGAGAGAACATTTTTATTATACAGTACTTATGGAAGAGATTGCCCTAGAGTGATGTGCTAATGCTATCATAAACGATCTGTTCAGTACCCAAGAGCAGATGCATTCTGTCTTTGACCAGCTCGTCGTGGCTCTTGCTGGGGGCAGCAGGACCCTGAGGAAACCCGACAGGCCCGGTACCGGTGGCGTTCTGAGGCTCCTCGGGACCATCAGGGGCTCCGAAGTCAGTGGTGCTGAGCCAGAGAGCGACGGCGTGCAGGATGGGAGCCCAGGAGCTGCGGTAGTGCAGACGTGCCGTGTCAATGGTCTCGGGAGTGTAGAAAGCTCCTCCTGCACACAGGGTTAGAGATTATTCAGTGTTCTGAACAAAATGAGGCTGAGGAATGAGAATGAGAAAACAGGAAGTGTGAAGGCAGGGCTGCATTCTAGCCTCAGAATAGATAAAATAAGAAAATTAAAAAATATATAAATTATTATTATTAGTCTAAAATTTATTATTATTGTAAAAACATCATTATTAATTATTATTATAAAAATATTTTAATACCACAGCAATTTGAAATAAGCAATTAATAATTTATGAAAAATAATTTAAACAAGAATAAATTGGTAATTTGAATTCCATAAACAAAATAAAATTCAATATCAATAACAACTGATTAACAAAATTATTCAATTTATTCAAAAAATAAAAAAAAACACGAATGCAGATCGATCTATAAAAACTCTTATTATAAAAATAATTTCAAACAGTTATTTTACAGCATGGAGATTTTCTGGAGATTACTGCCTAGTAACTGGGGAAAAAATATTATATTGTAATGCATCAAAAGAATGTATCAGAAAATTTAAATTAGTAATTAATAAATAAAAAATAAAATGTTAATGAAATAAATACAGTTAAATATTTAATTGTAATTATTTAAATAAAATCAATTATTTTTTATAAAAATATAAGAAAATTAAATAAAAATTACAAATACAAAATTATAAAATTAAATATAAATATAGAATATATAAAATATTATAATTAAATATTATAAATAATATTATAAACGTAAAATATAAATCTAATAATTAATATAAAATATAAATCTAACAATTAAAAAATAGATATTAAAAATCTATTATATTTCTAGCTCTACCTTCAGGAGGCAGCTGACTGGCGAACTCGGCCGGGAGCGTGAGCAGGGCGTAGTCTCTCAGAGCGGCGAGCCACAGGCGGCTCAGACTCGGCAGCTCGGGCTGCACCAGCGTGATCAGACTGTCTGCGGGAAGCACATCACCTTCATCACCCACGTCTTCCTCGTCGTCATCGTCCTCACCGCTGCGCACGGGGCGTGCCGGCCTGGACTCCGCCTCCTTCTTCAGCTTCATCGCCACCACGTAGACCTGAGAGAGAGAGAGAGAGAGAGAGAGAGTTATGTAAGGAGGACTAGCAGTAGTAATAGTGTTATTATATTAACTAATAGTGATAGTAGTATTGTAAATATTTAAAAAAAATATATATATATAAATTATTATAGTAGTAGAAGTAGGAAATAACAATAATATTAAAATAGTATAATAATAATATTAAAGTACTAAAAGTAGCTAAGAGTAGTTATTATTATTACTATTACTAGTAATAGCAGTAGTATTGTAATTATAATAAAAAGTAAAAGTATTGCAGTATTATTATTAGTAATAGTTATTATTAGTAGTGAAGATCATTTTGCTCGGTTTTTATTCAGTGAAGCGAATCTGAATTCACTTGCTCCTGGAGGAGATATCAAATAAATAAAAATAATAATTTAATCTGATTTTATTTGTTGATGAATTTGTGTGTGCGGTGTAGCGGTCACCTCGGCCCAGGCTTTCAGCACGGCAAGTTTCTCCATGGTGGTGGCGCTCTCGCTGTACAGCTGGCTGGATGAGCCTTTACCCGCCTGCACTTTATCCAGAGAGGACACCAGCAGGTTGTGGACGCGCCGCAGGTCATTCAGGTCGCTCACTACACCGCTGCCGATCCAGGCACTGCACACCTGAGACAGAGGATGGAGATGGACATCAGCACCACCACTACCAGTGACTGAAACCTTCTAAGAACTTTGTCCGGTCAATGAGTACACTAACTGAACATTTTTGGTACTTTTTGTGGTGATGAGTAGACTGAACATCTCTGAAACCCAACATGAAATACACTATATTGCCAAAAGTTTTGGGACACCCCATCAGGTTCAGGTGTTGGTTTTCAGGGGTTGGACTCAACCCCTTAGTTCCAGTGAAAGGGACTCTGTGCAGGCCAGTCAAGTTCCTCCACACCAAACTCACTCATCCATGTCTTTATGGACCTTGCTTTGGTCACTGGTGTACAGTCATGTTGGAACAGGAAGGGGTCATCCGCAAACTGTTCCCACAAAGAGCATGAAATTGTCCAAAATGTCTTGGTATGAAGCTGAAGCATTAAGAGTTCCTTTCACTGGAACTAAGGGGCCAAGTCCAACCCCTGACTTTTGGCAATGTAGTGCAGCTTGATGGTAAAACATCAAGTTTATGTGTACTGGACTGTGTCGTGATATCACGAGAATATCCTGGGGAGTCAGAGCCACACACTCACCCCCACACCCA
>NC_080738.1:16432336-16459836 GCF_019097595.1 Hemibagrus wyckioides | reverse complement strand
TAGTAGTCGCTAATCAGAAATCACGTAATTTATACACAAGATGAGATTCTGCACTGGGCAGGACTTGCCTTCGTATGTTTTGGGAGGAAGGAGGGCGAGGATGTCGTAGAGACGGAGGCGAACCATCGCTGCACTGGCCTTCAGATGAGCACCATGGACTTTTATAACGGCAGGAACGCTGGAAATAGAGCCACTCATCAGGACAACTTCCCCTGAATCTAAACCTTCATAGAACTAATGGTCAATGTTAGGCATTAGTGAATGTTAGCTTCTGTAAATTAAACACATACTGAGCCATCATGGTCATGGCGCATTCGATAGGAGTCATGAGTCTCCGGATCACGTCCTCGGTGAGAAGCTCGGGGCAGTGAGCCACGAAACTCCGCATGGCTGATGAGGAAAGGCGAGAAATCATGTCATGCTTCTTAGCCATTTATAGTTCAGTTAGTTAAGCGTTAATAAGTGACTTTTCCCGTTTTACGTTTATTAACTGGACAAAGCTGATTAACGTGACTGTGATTACCACAGAGCGCTCCAGCTCGGCCCTCCAGAGTGACCTGCCAGGTGAAGGAGTCTCCTCTGGCCTTCTCCGCCTCCAGCTCCTTCTGAGAGCGAGGGAACACGTTCCTCCACAGCAGCAGCATCTTGGGCAGGTGATAGCGCACCAGGGACGAGCCTGAGCACACACAGGGGTGAAAGACAGGGGTAGATTAGAGAGTCACAATGTTTCACTCTGAGAATTAAAGTAAAGAAAGAAAGACAGAGAGAGAGAGAGAGAGAGAGAGAGAGAAATACAATTAGAAAGAAAGAAAAAGTGAGAGAGAGGGAGAGAGAGAGAGAGAGAAAGGTCAGTGAGGTTTACCTAAAGTCATGAGCGCTCCCAGCAGTAGCCAGCCGGCCTGTGTCCGGTGCAGAGAGAGACGACTGTTCTGGGCCGCAGAGCGCAGCAGATCCTCCGCTATACTCACCACCATCTACATAAACACCACAGGTTAGATGTAGGGAACTTCAATAACATTCACACACACACACACACACACCACACACACACACACACCTTGCCCTTGGAGTGAGGAATACCCAGTGGACACTGGTGCACCGCGCCCAGCAGGGCGGCCATGGCGAAGCTGTACCCGCTCACAGCTTCGGGTGAACTCTTCAGGGCGTTGATTCGCTCTGCACATCGGTCCAGCAGAGGGGTCAGCTGATTGGGCAGCGCCACGGCAACGCAGCGCAGGCACCAGGCCGCCGCTAGACGAGCCGCCATGCTGGGATGAAGCAGCACCGACATCACCGTCTCCAACAGACCTGAGGAATAAATTACAGACTCTTACAAACGATCACGTAACTGCGTCACGTCACGCTGTCAGAGGAAAATAATCAACGATGGTGAGGTGCGATGATGCAGAGGTACATCTTGTGATGTCAATATTTTTTAGTTGTTGTTGGAATGCATTTATTTATTTGTTTTATTTAATTTTAGTTTTTTTTTTTTTTTGTAGTTTAATTTTTTCTTTTTTTTATTTATTTAATATTTTATTTTAGTTTAAGTTTTTTGGTTTTTTGTTATTTACATTACTAATTTTTTTATATTAGTTTAAGTTTTTTCTTTTTGTTTTTTCTTTTATTTATAATTTTTTTAATTTTGGTTTCTTTTTGTTTTTTTATTTTACTTGCTTTTATTATTTTTTTATTTATATATTTGATTGTTTTTTTTTCGTTTCTTGTTTTGTTTTTATTTTACTTGCTTTTGTTTTTATTTTGTTTTTCTATCATCTGTTAAAGAACGCCGTTTACTTTTTATCTGTTTGTTGTTTCCTGTTATCAGTTCATCAATCCGTCTTCAGCCTTTTTATTTCTCTCTAAATAATCTCTCCATAGACTCAGTGACACCTTGTTTGGTATCAGTGTTGTTTTTTTATTTACATTTTTTTTTAATGTACTTTTAGATACTGTATTGATGGAACAAAATCCAAATCCTACTAAATAAATATCACATTTTTTATTGAAAAAAAGAAAAAGAAAATAATTGTATTGAATGGATGAGAAAAACACTTCAAACTAAATGTTTTTAACTAGAAGCTTTAGAAAAAAGACAAGGCATTCTAGTGTATTATTTACAAATAAAACAGAAAATATTTTTTGATTAATAAAAAATATTATTTTTTAATTATTAATTAAATTAAAAGAAATTATTAATAATATTATTAATTTTTCTAATAATAATTCTAGTGTGTTATTCAATAATACACCAATCATTCCAGTCTTATTGCTATTATTTAATATACTAATAATTCTCGTGTATTATTTACAAACCAAACAGAATTAAATGTTTTAATTTTCCAAGGAATAATTCTAGTCCATTCTATTAAATTAGACACCAATAATTCTAGTGTCTTGTTCCTAGGAATAATTCTAGTGTATTATTATTTAAGACACTAATAATTCTAGTCTATTCTATTAAATAATATGCTAATAATCTTTCTAGTAATAATTCTTGTGTATTATTAAACAATACACTAAAAACTCTAGTCTCTCCTATTAAACAATACACTAAAAACTCTAGTCTCTCCTATTAAATAATACACTAAAAACTCTAGTCTCTCCTATTAAATAATACACTAAAAACTCTAGTCTCTCCTATTAAATAATAATTCTAGTGTCTCCTATTAAACAACACATTAATAATTCTAGTGTATTATTTACAAACCAAACAGAATTAAATGTTTTAATTTTCCAAGGAATAATTCTAGTCCATTCTATTAAATCAGACACCAATAATTCTAGTGTCTTGTTCCTAGGAATAATTCTAGTGTATTATTATTTAAGACACTAATAATTCTAGTCTATTCTATTAAATAATATGCTAATAATCTTTCTAGTAATAATTCTTGTGTATTATTAAACAATACACTAAAAACTCTACTCTCTCCTATTAAACAATACACTAAAAACTAGTCTCTCCTATTAAATAATACACTAAAAACTCTAGTCTCTCCTATTAAATAATACACTAAAAACTCTAGTCTCTCCTATTAAATAATAATTCTAGTGTCTCCTATTAAACAACACATTAATAATTCTAGTGTATTATTTACAAATGAAACAGAATTTTTTATACGAATTTTTATTGTCCAGTAGATGTCAGTATAGAGCTCGGTATCAAATACTTCAAAGCTCTGACTCATTTCCTCTTCAAGTGAGCTGCTTCATTCAGCAGGTCACTACAAAGTCTGTTTGACCCCGAGGATCAGGTGACTGGTATTACTAAACCAGATTCAGGTTAGAACTGAGAACCGAGAAGTGTATGGTTACACCTCTATGATGCAGTAAGGTGTATGACGGGGATCATGACTTCCAGGAGTTCTGGAAATCCTTCAAGTCCTATTTCACATGGAGTAACGAGTGAGTGTGAATGACTGACTCACAGCTCTGACTCTGTCATGACTTTCTTACCGATGGAAGGCTCCTGGATGAGGGGAGCGGCCGTGGCACTGAGGCTCTGCACCAGGCTGCCCAGCTCTTTAAGGGCACACACCATCACGTGTTGACTGGCAGAGACGTCGGCCGCCGTGCCCTTATTCTCCCCGCTGCTGTCGCTCACCACCGCCTCTGTCATCACAAACACACAGAACAAACGCAGGAGGCTCATTAATTCCACGTCGCACCTCTGGAATAAACCACTCTGTATATAAATGCAGAATCGGGTATTAAAATGAGTCAAGAGATCATTTTAATTTCTCTCCAGTCAGATCAGATTATTCTGCCCTTCATCGCAGTTTCACTCTGATTTTACAAAATAGCTGTTTAACACAGATTTTTCAAACAGAAAGAAAGAAAGAAAGAAAGAAAGAAAGGAAGAGAGAGAGAGAGAGAGACTAACTAGAAACATGGTTCCAACGCTAAAATGTTGCTCATGTTGTGCTTAAGTGTGCTATTACTTTTCATGCTGATATTATAGTTTATTTTATATTAATTTTTAAATGTATTTTTCACAGACTTCAGACCGCTACTGTGTGTGTGTGTGTGTGTGTGTGTGTGTGTGTGTGTGTGACTTCAGCTAGAGTGAGGGAAGAGGTTTGGACGCATCGCCTTTAAACTGTTCCCAGCGCACACACTAGTTCGTTTAGACTTCATATTTTCACTGTGACTTTAGTTTGTATTTATTATTTGAGAAGGTCTTGCAATAGTTTAAGCATATTTAGCGCGTATATATTTAACGGAGGTTAGCCGTAGAGCGCCCACCTCCCATGCTGGAGACCCGGGTTCGAGTTGTATTTATATATTATTTGAGAATTTCTTGCAATAGTTTAAGCAACATATCGCTTAAACGGTAAAAGCTAGAAACATGTTTCCAACACTAAAATGTTGTGATTACGTGTGCTGTTAATTTTCATGCTGATAAGTAGAATAATCTAATGTGAAAGGAAGAGGTTTGATCGTTCAGCTCAAAGCCATCACAGAGTAAGAGTCCAACAGGAAGAAATCACACAAAACACATTCAAACAAACAAACAAGACAATCAACCCGCTGAAGCAGAGAACAGCTGGGCAGATGTGCTTCAGGATTGGTTTCAGTGTGAGATCTGGCTGGATGAAATGCTGTCACGTGCTCGGGTTTTTTGGGGGAAAGTCCAGTTTTAAAAAGCTAGGCTAATTCTAATTACGTGAGAAATTCAATATAATAATACAGCTACAGGTAATCTGATCACCAAGCTCAGACAACAGTGGATAAATACATTATAAATAATAAATAAATTAAATAAATAAATTAAATAAATTGTTCTAGTACATATTCTTAAAATATATTATATTATGTAAATATATATATTTATATATAATTTTTCTGTTTTATTCATTGTCAGATTATTTTTATATTTAGTGGATTTTTTTTAATAATGATGTTATGATTGTTAAATTATGAACCGTCATTTGATTAGGTTTTAAAAACTGATGTAAAATCCATTTAAATAATTTTATTTTAATTTTTTTTGCATTTTGTTTTAAACCTTTGAACTTGTTTTTGTTTTGTTTTCCTTTTTTTCTTATTTTGTTTTTCTGTTTTTTTTAAATAATGTTTTATTTTCATTTTGTTTGATTTTTTTTCCAAACATTTGTACTTGTTTGTTTTTTTCTGTTTTGTTTTCCTTTTTTATTTTGTTTTTCAGGGTTTTTTTTATCATTTTCCTTTCATTCTGCTTGCATTTTGTTTTTGTTTCTGTTTTGTTTTTCTTCTTTCTTTCAGTTTGTATCATTTTCTTTTAAAAGTTTAATGTTTTATTTTCATTTTGTTTGATTTTTTTTTTCAAACATGTGTACTTGTTTGTTTTTGTTTCTGTTTTGTTTTCCCTTTTTTTATTTTGTTTTTCAGGGTTTTTTTTTTTAATAATTTTATTTTAATTTTGTTTGTATTTTTTTTAACATTTGTACTTGTTTTTGTTTCTGTCTCATTTTCCTTTTTTTAAATTTTGTTTTTCATTTTATTTTTTAATAATTTTATTTTAATTTAGTCTGAATTTTGTTTTTAAGGTTTGTACTTGTTTTTGTTTAATTTTATTTTTTAGTTTATTTATGTTTTGTTCTTTCAGCTCCAGTGTATCCTGGGTCTCAGTCCAGAATCTTAAAGTGATGTTCTTCAGGCAGCAAAAATGATTCATTTAAACCACCAAAAACATGAAACCACCTTTTTTTCTTGGTTTTCCCCGGTTCTTTGCATCAATTTTCGTCAAAATAAAACACACACACACACACACCCTTATCTAGATGTTATCAGTAATTCTGTCATGTTGCTGGTTGAGGAAGTACAGTATCATTGCGCTGCCTGTCAGAGCGTGTGGAGGAACAGAATCCTGCTAATATCTGAGTAGATGTGATGCATCACTGTGGCATGTATGGTATTACCACAGTTCTAGCTTCATTTTTATACACCTGTGTGTGTGTGTGTGTGTGTGTGTGTGATGGTGACAGCACAACATGAGCCATATATAAAAGATTTGAAGAGCAAAGCTAATAAAATAATAAAAATAAATCCAAACCACCTCAATCAGGATTATCGAGGAAAGACGAGAGAGACACGCACAAAGAACTGAGAACAAACCTATAGTACTTACTCTGCAGTGCTCTGAACCTGGATATTTCCCCCCCATTTTGCTCCTTACCCACTGCCCTCATCTGCTTGCTGATGGCCTGGCAGATGTCCTTAGCGGCGGCGATCTGCGCCTTTTCTCCCAGCAGGGCGCCGAGTGTGGCGCGCAGGGCGAATGAGACGCAGCGGCGCGAGTACACCGCCTCCACGTGACTCTGTGTGGCGCGCGGGTGAGCCACCAGCTCCAGGAGGTGACTCAGGAAGGTGGCGAAGTTACGCTCCAGCCACTGACCACCCAGCACCGTCACGAACACCACATACGCCTGCGGGACGGACACGCGTACACTAACGTCATGCGAGATTTGCTTCGATTTTCTCCAATCAGGTGAGATGTTTCCGGTTTCCTCACCTCAGTGACTCCCACGCGCACCTCCCTGCTGACCGACGCACCTCCTTTCAGCATCTCACCACCACTCTTCAGGAAACCGGATCCACCACGCAGGAAGCCCGTGGCCATCAGCTCCAGGACCTCATCCAGTGTAGCGCGCTTTACGTTCTGTCTCATCACTGACACACACACACACACAATTAAAAAACAGATATCGCAGCAGATCTCCTGATATCTAAGTGATGCTCCAGTGAAGTAAGGTGATGGTGGAGATGATGACCTGCAGCCTGTTTGGGCATGAGCGCCGTGGCCATGACCGTCCCCAGCAGTTTGGACACGGCCACACGCACTCCGTACGTAGAACCTTCCAGAGCTTTAAAACACAACGTGGCCACGTTCTCCAACTCCGCTGTCCACATGAACACCGCCTCGTTCTGCAGCTCCAACAAACACTACAGAGGGAGAGAGAGAGAAAGAGAGAGAGACAGAGAGACAGAAAGACAGAGAGAGAGAGAGAGAGAGAGAGAGAGAGAGAGAGATGGGGGGGTGGGGGGGGAGAGACAGAGGGATGGGGAGAGACAGAGAGAAAGAGAGAGAGAGAAAGAAAGACGGAAGAAGAAAGAGGGAGAGAGAAGGGGAGCAAGGGTCAAGAGAGTGAGAGAGAGAAAGAGAAGAAGAGAGAGGGGGGAAGAAGAGGAGAGAGAGAGAGAGAGAGAGAGAGAGACATCATGTTCAGTGCTGTCTACACCAATTTAAGAGAAATTCATTGAATTGACTTTAGAATTTATCCATCCATCCGTCCATCAGTCAATTCTTTTATCTAATCCAATGCTTTGGAGACTTAATCTAGCCATCCTTCCCTCTACCTTTCTATCCTTCTATCTACCATCCATCCATCCATCCATCCATCTCATAAATACTCTACATTAGTTAGGTTCCTTTTAAACATTAAATTATTCACATTTCTAAACGTGTATAAATTACTTGAATTGTTCAATTTAAACAATAAAATAAACTCCCAGTGAGTCATGGAGGAAGGTACAGAAAGGAAGAGGAAGAGGAAGAGGAGTCCTGACCTTCGCCACGGCGCAGCGCACGGCCATGGAGCGGTCTGTGAGGAGAGAGCGGGCGTTTTTATAGATGTCTCTGTGGCACGAGGCGGCTGCAGCTCCGAGACCGCTCAGCACCTTCTGCAGGCTCAGGAGGATCTCACCTCGACCCTGTGACTACACACACACACACACACACACACACACACACAGACACACCACACAGACACACACACACACTTAGTTGGTTTCATAAAATCAGTCAGAGGAAAATTCACATCATTAAGAGTCAGATTCACAGTCACTTAGTCAGTTTCCTATATCATTCAGAGGCAGATTCACAGAGTCTTTTAGAGTCAGATTCACAGAGTCTTTTAGAGTCAGATTCACAGAATCATTAAGAGTCAGATTCACAGTCACTTAGTCAGTTTCCTATATCATTCAGAGGCAGATTCACAGAGTCTTTTAGAGTCAGATTCACAGAGTCTTTTAGAGTCAGATTCACAGAATCATTAAGAGTCAGATTCACAGTCACTTAGTTTCCTATATCATTCAGAGGCAGATTCACAGAGTCTTTTAGAGTCAGATTCACAGAGTCTTTTAGAGTCAGATTCACAGAATCATTAAGAGTCAGATTCACAGTCACTTAGTTTCCTATATCATTCAGAGGCAGATTCACAGAGTCTTTTAGAGTCAGATTCACAGAGTCTTTTAGAGTCAGATTCACAGAATCATTTAGAGTCAGATTCACAGAATCATTTAGAGTCAGATTCACAGAGACTTTTAGTCAGATTCACAGAATTGTTTAGAGTTGGATTCACAGAATCATTTAGATTCAGATTCACAGAATCATTTAGTCAGTGTCACAGAGTCATTCAGACACAGATTCAGAGAATCACTTAGAGTCAGATTAACAGAACCATTCCGAGTCAGATTCACAGAGTCACTTAATCAGTCTCACAGAATCATTCAGAGGCAGATTCACAGAATCATTTAGAGGCAGATTCACAGTCACAGAGTCAGATTCACAGAGTCACTTAGAGTCAGATTCACATAACCATTTGGAGTCAGATTCACAGAGTCGCTTAGAATCAGTTTCATATAATGATTCAGAGTCAGAGTCACAGCGTCGCTGTAGCCGGTTCTGGTGATTTTTCCAGATCTTTAGGAGCCGTGTGAAAGACTCCAGAGGATCAGGAGACAGAAATCCTATAAGCAGCTCTGGCTAGTGGTCTGTGGCTCCGTGTGGGTTTCCACTTTACCTCTGCGTTCTTCAGGGCTTTCAGGAGGTTGTTGATGGTTTCCGGGAAAGAGCTGCCCAGCATACGACCCATTCTCTCGTAAAACGCTCCGACACACGCCACCGCAGCCCTGGAGCAAACAAAACCATCATTCAGAGAAACACACAGAGGAGAAGGGCTGCTTTTATACTGAGTGGAGGATCAGGGCTGATCATTTCCTGAGACAGTGTCAGAAAATATAATATCATCACTAATATCCAAAAAAAGACAGGAAAAAGTAATAAAAGAATTTGTGTGATGTAAAATAAAATGAAACGGTTCCATCTCTGTGACACGAGAGTAGACTCACAGTTTGGTGGGCAGGTACGCCGGAGTGTCGTCTTTGTTCTTGATGATATCATTGCACTTGTCCAGGGTCTGGAAGACGGTGAAGGTGTCGCCGATGCTGTAGAGCGTGGCCAGGTTTTTAGCCAGCAGCTTCCGTGTCGGAGGTCCTGGGTTGCTGCTGATCAAATTGGTGAGCTGCTCCACCAGCTTTTTCTGCTTTTCCTTCACATCCACCTGCTCATGAACAACATACATTAGCCTTTTATTTCCTGAGCACTGCATTACATCTGCAAAAGACCAGACACACTACTGATTGGCTTCCAGGGGCCCAAGCACTGAAGCATGAGGTGATACCCGAGGATAAGAGACGTGACACCAAATCACACCACTGCGATATCAACACACTGCATTCTAAGAAAAGCAGATCTTGGTTTATAACACAAGGTTATTACACAGTTATTAACACGTTATTATAATCTTTTTCACCGTAATAAATGTCTTTCATGGGTGTTTTGTATCAGGACATTCGGGACAATGATATCCAGCCCCTGAAGTGATGATATTGTTTCTATATAAACAACTGATTTGAGAGAGGTTTACATAAACCTTTATGTAAAGAATCTCCAGCGTCTCTGCTTTCTGATACAGGAAAGTACCTTTGCGAGGTAAATGGGAACTTTTTTCACGGATGTATCACAAGTATAAACGCTGGAAAGTATCTCGCCGTACCTTGTTGGCAGCTACGAGGACCTTGTTGAGGAAACGCAACCACTCGAATATGAAGACTGGCCTCTTGGCCTCTGTGATTTGGGCCAAAGCATCTTCATTGAGCAGCAGACTGTGTGCCAGCTCCATGGCCAGGCACTAAAAGGACAATCGAGGGATTTCTTCTGTATGCAGAGCTCCTCGGCTCGGCCGGCTGACCACTGGAGAAAAATATAACAACAAAAATACATAAGTGCTTATGAAAATAACACAATCAGACAGAAATAAAGATTTGTGTGCTAATAACATTCATTGCATGGCCTTCCTGAGACTTTAATAAACATTTAATCTCTCTTTATGCACGCCACCCTACTTAGTAATCCTACTAGATCAATCTTTTTTGATAGAGATTTCACAATATTTGTACATAAACTAGTATACGTACCTGGACGCGTCTCAAATATAACCCTACTGTACGCGTAGTGCACTAGACGCCGTGCACGAGCCGCTATTGGATATAGGGAATATAGTACACTTGTATAGGGTGGGAAGATCCATTCAGGATACCGCCTAGGGTTTAGCGATAGCTGTGTATCTGAGCCTAGATGTGCCGGCGTTTTACCCACGTAGACAAACGAAATAAAAAGAGATTTATAATCAAAACATGAATGTTTTCATCTTTTCTTCCTCAGTTATAAAGCTGACATACATGTTACGTCACTGGTCAAGCAATACAGGGGTTGACAGAAGACCAATTAGCTTCGCCGCGGCTAACAAGCTAACTTCCCAGAACCTTCAAAAAACAAAATGGCGCATTCTGGAATAAATATCCAGGCTTTTTTTTATTTCTTTAATTAATTAGCGTCGTAAATATAGAACAAATTCACAAAGTTAGAGTTTATTACAGACGGAATTAAGGAACTGACAAGCTACCTGGTGCTGTTCTTACCTGATGTTGTTCTGCTAGCCGTTTGTTGCTAAGCTAATTCGCGACTCCCCTTCAGGAAGTGGGCGGGGTTTCAAAACACAGGCATGAAGAAATAATAATAATAATAATAATAATAATAATAATAATAATAATAATAATAATAATAATAATTAGAGTAAAATAATAATAAAAAGAATAAGAGCAACAACAACAACAACAACAATAATAATAATAATAATAATAAAGTTGAAATTAATTCTGATTTTCCTGAGAAATACCTCTTGTCTTGCATTGCTGTGTTTAGAATCTAAATAGAAATAAATCTCTCCTTTAAATGATCCAGATCTTATGAGTAAGAGATAAAGAAATAGCTTCCACATGAGTAAAATACATCAACGGTACAAATCAACGAATCAGCATGAAAACACAAACAGACTGAAATGGAAGAACGGGTAATGTTTAGAGAAATATCGGCTGTATTGATAAAGACCAGTCACTGTGATGACTATATACAGGCAAAACATTCCCACTGGTACCAAGTAAGTAGTAAGTAGCCTTTATTTCTAAATTCTTTCTTCACATATACCCATCTTTGGAGAGTTGGGGTCAGATCGCAGGGTCAGGCAGCACCCCTGGAGCAGAGTGGGTTAAGGGCCTTGCTCAAGGGCCCAACGGTGGCAGCTTGGCAGTGCTGGGGCTTGAACCCTGATGTTCTGACCAACAACCCAGATCCTTGATCACTTGAGGTACCACCAGCTGCACATCATCATCCTCATCATTATCATTCATGAGTTCACTTTCCAAAGAATTTCATCTTCACCCCATCTGGATTTACCCAAAATAGCCATTTGGGAATATTTCTACAGTCGTGTTGTCTGATAAACTGTAGCATTTCTGCCATAATGAAGAAGCGCAGGCTTCCTGCTATAACTGAACAATAACTACACTATACTGCCAAAAGTATTGGGACACCCCTCCAGATCATTCAGTTCAGGTGTTGTTTTTCAGGGGTTGGACTTGGCCCCTTAGTTCCAGTTCTTAGCTCTCTATCTATCTATCTATCTATCTATCTATCTATCTATCTATCTATCTATCTATCTATCTATCTATTTTTGTTTCTATTTATTTTTATTTATTACTTGTGTTTCATCCATCTATCCTACAGGCTTATAAGCATCTCTGAATCATCTGTATGTGTGAATGTGTGTGCGTGTATTTGTGTGTGAAGGTGAGTGTGTGTGAATGTCTGTGTGTGTGTGTGAATGTGTGTGTATGTGTGAAGGTGTGTGATGTGTGTGTGTGTGATGTGTGTGTGTGAATGTGTGTGTGTGTGTGTGTGATGTGTGTGTGTGTGTGTGAATGTGTGTGTGTGTGATGTGTGTGTGTGTGATGTGTGTGTGTGATGTGTGATTGTGTGTGTGATTGTGTGTGATTGTGTGTGTGTGTGATGTGTGTGTGTGTGAATGTGTGTGTGTGTGTGATGTGTGTGTGTGTGAATGTGTGTGTGTGTGTGTGATTGTGTGTGTGTGTGTGTGTGTGAATGTGTGTGTGTGTGATGTGTGTGTGTGTGAATGTGTGTGTGTGTGTGATGTGTGTGTGTGTGTGAATGTGTGTGTGTGTGTGTGATTGTGTGTGTGTGTGTGTGAATGTGTGTGTGTGTGATGTGTGTGTGTGTGAATGTGTGTGTGTGTGTGATGTGTGTGTGTGTGAATGTGTGTGTGTGTGATGTGTGATTGTGTGTGTGTGTGTGATTGTGTGTGTGTGTGTGATTGTGTGTGTGTGTGTGTGTGAATGTGTGTGTGTGTGATGTGTGTGTGTGTGTGAATGTGTGTGTGTGTGTGTGATGTGTGTGTGTGTGTGATGTGTGATTGTGTGTGTGTGTGTGATTGTGTGTGTGAGTGTGATCATGTAATTGTGAATGCATTTACATTTTTGGCATTTAGCAGACACTCTTATCTAGAGCGACGTACAAGAGTGTTTTAAGTCTCTATCGATGTTCACATTAACACTGGTTCAATAGGTCAGGGAATTAGGAGATTATTAGCCTAAAACTGAGGGTTTTTTATTTATTTATTTATTTATTTATTTTTTATAAACATATAACAATTCATAAAATCAGGGGGAAAATAAGAGCTAGTTTAAGTGCTTCAGGAAGAGGTAGGTCTTCATCCGTCGTTTGAAGACGGTCAGTGACTCGGATGGACGGACGTCTAGGGGAAGTACTTTCCACCACCTCGGTGCCAGAACAGAGACTAGATGTAGACCTACCTCTTACCCTGAGAGATGGTGGGACCAGTGGAGCAGTGCTAGTGGATCTGATGGAGTGTGAGGAGTGATAAGAGCTTTAAGGTCAGATGGAGCTGGTCCATTCTTGGCTTTGTAAGCAAGCATCGGTGTTTTGAATCTGATGCAGCTACAGGAAGCCAGTGGAGGAGCAGCAGTAGTGGTGGTGTGGGAGAACTTAGGGAAGTGGAAAACAAGCTGCATTTTGGATCATTTGCAGTGGACGAATTGCCTTTAGAGATAGACCTTATAGTAGAGAGTTGCAGTAGTCCACTCTGGAAAGGACCAGAGACTGAACAAGCAGCCTGTGTGGATAGCGATTGTGTTTCTGTGTGTGTTTGCGTGTGATTGTGCTTTTGTGTGTGTGTGTGAGATTATATGTGATTGTGTCTTTTGTGTCAGTCTGTGTGTGTGTGTGATTGTGTGTGTGTGATTGTGTGTGTGATTGTGTGTGTGTGATTGTGTGTGTGTGATTGTGTGTGTGATTGTGTGTGTGATTGTGTGTGTGTGATTGTGTGTGATTGTGTGTGTGTGTGTGTGTGTGTGTGATTGACTCCTCTGCTGTAGACTCCAGGTCCCTGTGACCCTGTGCTGGAGAAGCTCTACAGAAAAACAGATGTATCTGTAATCACTGTGTCTTCATCATTAATCTTCAGTGAGCGCTCAGATACACACAGCGGGTGGGAACTCTCAGTCTGTGTAATACATTTATTTTTAATACTCAGAACTTGTCAGTAATGAAATAAATATTATTTGAAAAACCTGGGCTTGCTGTTCTGGAAACATCTCTGGCTTCTTGTTGAAAAAGTCAGAATAAAACAAACTACAAAGAGATAATGGACTTTGCGGTGACAGTGATGTACACTATATCGCCAAAAGTTTTGGAACATCTGCCTTTACATGCACATGAATGTAATATGGAGTTGTCTCCCGCCCTTTACAGCTATAACAGCTTCAACTCTTCTGGGAAGGCTTTCCACAAGGTTTAGGAGAGTGTTTATGGCAATTTTTGACCGTTCCTCTAGAAGTACATTTGTGAGGTCAGGCACTGATGTTGGACGAGAAGGTCTGGCTCACAGTCTCCACTCTAATTCATCCCAAAGGTGTTCTATGGGGTTGAGGTCAGGACTCTGTGCAGGACAGTCAAGTTCCTCCACACCAAACTCACTCATCCATGTCTTTATGGACCTTGCTTTGGTCACTGGTGTACAGTCATGTTGGAACAGGAAGGGGTCATCCCCAAACTGTTCCCACAAAGAGCATGAAATTGTCCAAAATGTCTTGGTATGAAGCTGAAGCATTAAGAGTTCCTTTCACTGGAACTAAGGGGCCGAGTCCAACCCCTGAAAAACAACACCTGAACTCAATGATCTGGAGGGGTGTCCCAATACTTTCACCAATATAGTGTATTTATTTAAAGTTATTTTCCTGAAGCAGCAGGATAAGGCATGTTATTTCTTCCTTACCTCAGGGCACTGAAATTGTCTTGAATGTGTCGACATTTATTGATTGATAGACTGATAGCTTTGTATTAACAGTAAACATGAATCATCAGATCCTCAGCACTGTACCTGCCTGAACACACACACACACACACACGTGTATTAATCACCATTAACCCTCCTGTGATGTGTGTATAGGATAGGAGATTGAGAAACTGGGAAACGTCAGAAGACAAGAACATGTGTGTGTGTGTGTGTGTGTGTGAGAGTGTGTGTGTGTGTGTGTGTGATTTCCTAATAATACGGCTGAACTCACTCATAACAGCAGTTTAGATCGGAGATGTAAGCAATGTACTGAGAGATAAGAGGAAGATGACGAAGAGGAGGAGGAGGAGGGGGAGGAGGGGGAGGAGGAGGAGGAACTCCACCTATTCTAATTCCAAGCTAGACGAGGAACGTCTCAGAGAGAGAGAGAGAGAGAGAGAGAGAGGAGATAAAGGAGTGTGGAATGTGTTGATTATGGAACAGACGGTGAGCACGTGCTGAAGAAAAGATCTCAAGACTCACGAGACAAGGTGTTTTATTTTCTGTCTTTCTCCTCCTGCAGGACTTCAGGAACAGGTGAGAGTCTCACTTTCATGTCCACTTGTTCAGGGTTTCTGTGACTTATCAAAATACCTCGAGACACCGACTGAACCCGAATTAACGGCATTGAGTTTTAGCGCTGGAAATATTAAAGTGTGTGTATGCGCGTGTCTGTGTGTGCGCGCGCGCGAGGGGGAGAGAGTGTTATGTGTGTAGGTGTACGTATGTGTGAGCTTAAAATTCTTGCCAAATGTCTACGTTCAAAGGGTGTATCCGTGCTTCAGATTTTGACACACACACACACACACACGTATCTGACTCGTGAAAGCATGAACATCTGGCCAGGTGACGCGGCGCCGAGAAATCACGCGCCCATAACAAAACCCTAATTTTTTTGTGTTTTATGAATGGAGACGTTTAAACACACACACACACACACACACACACTAACCCTAACCTCAAATGGTTCTCCTGTGCTGCCTTGGTTATATGGGCACCTTTTTGTGGTGTGTGTATCTTTTGGTGTGTGTGAGTGTGTGTGTGTGTGAGCGATTGCTCCAAACGATTGCTCGTGTTTATCTTCACTGTGGATCAGGAGCTTGTTCTGGGAAAGAGAAACATCGAAATCTGCCTGATTTCCAGCTTAAAACAATCTCTACTCTCTGCTCAAGTCTGGTCTCGCCTGTTAAACCTGGACAGAAAAAACCTGTTCTTGTAATACACACACACACACACACACACACACACCTGTTTAGAGTGACACACCTTCTCAACACTCATATCTACAACATCAACACTTTTTTTTGGTTGAAATCCCGTTACAGTGTTTTTATCCAGCACCCCAGATCTTTCATTTTACCCAGCACCCCAGATCTTTCATTTTCACTCATCAGAGCAGATAAGACAGATGTTTTCCACAGATGTGCTCTGTGTCTCTTCTGGTGAGTGCAATAAGCGCAAATCTGAAACAGACGCCTGATTAATCAGTTTAGTAAACGATCAGATTGAAAGAAACGTAGAGAAAAATCCTGAGAGTCCATCCATCCATCTATCCATTGTTTATACCCGCTTTATTCCTAATCAGGGTCATGGGGATCTGCTGGAGTCTATCCCAGCACATATAGGGTGAAAGGCAGGGGTACACCCTGGACAGGTCACTAGTCCATCACAGGGTCACACATATAGACAGACAACCACACACACACACACACACACACTCCTATGGGCAATTTAGAATTACCAATCAACCTAATGTACATGTTTTTGGACTGTGGGAGGAAACCGGAGTACCCGGAGTAAACCCACGCAGACACGGGGAGAACATGCAAACTCCACACAGAAAGACCCCTGCCTGTTTGAACCCAGGACCTTCTTGCTGTGAGGCAGCAGTGCTAACCATATCCTGAGAGTCAGGAATAAATAAATTGTGAAGAGTTGTTTAGAGTTTGAATTGAATTGAAATTGAATTATTTGTGAAAAACAGCGTTCACACCCAGGACTGAGCGTTTTATTGTAATCTCCGGGGGATATGTGAGGATTTCTGCCTAATTGCTGCTGCTGTAATCAATAAGACTCTGAATGAATCACATGGAGCTCCATTTCAACACACTCTGTACTGTCAGCTCTTTATTTCTGCTTCACCTGGAAACTGTCTGGATTTTAAATCACTTCACTTCACACAAGGAGCTGAAACGAAGTTCTTATGAAACTCTAATTATTAATGGATTTACATAATCCCGCTGTTTGACAGGAGGGTTCTGGATCTGCTCGCCTTTCTGGCTGATCCACAAACTCCACACACACACACACATTGTTTTTCTGCAGAACTCAAATGAATGAAATCACAGGTCCAGCATTCACTTCTACACTCCTCCCAGTGAAGAGGCTTCGGTGGCCGAGAAATACAATACACAATCACCAAACAGGAAACACAATAACAATTTAGAAAACAAAATAAATCATAGAAACAAAATAAATAAATAAATCACAAAATAGAAATAACATAAATAAATCAGAAAGCAAAAAAAAGTAGAAAAAAAAAACAGAAAACAAAAAATAAATCAAGAAACCAAAGTAATTCAGAAAACAAAATAAATCAGTAAACAAAATCAGAAAACACATTAATAATAAATCAGAAAACAAAATAATTTAAAAAAACAGAAAACAAAAACAGAAAACAAAATAGTAAATCAGAAAACAAAAAAATCAGAACACAAAATAATAAATCAGAAAACAAAATACATTAGAAAACAAAATTTAAAAAATAATATAAATATAAAATAATTATAAATAAAAAAAAACAGCAAAAACAGAAAACAAAAAAAAAACAGAAAACAAACTCGATCAGAAAAGAAAATACATTAGAAAAAAATGAAAAAATCAGAAAACAAAATAAATCAATAAACAAAACAAAAAAAAACAGAAAACAAAATAAATCAGAAAATAAAATAAATCAGAAAACAAAATCAGAAAACACAATAACAATCCCAGAACCGTTTTTATTATTTAGTTTAGTTTAGTTTAGCCTCTGTAAGTCACACATGTCCTGACGTTCTCTGAGAGCTTTACTCATGTTCCTCACACCTGAACAGAAGAGGGCTTTGGCTGAAGACGTGTTGCGATCACGTCACTCAACACCACGTGTCTGGAGAAACCTGCAACGAACAACACGTCTAATACGCTATAACATCTTATAACTACTCAAAACAATTCTTCAGCAGTTTTCAAACAGCACTGAAGGAGCTCTGACGTATTTCTGACGATTTCTCATGTTCAAAATCCAGCTTTTGTTTACACTAGATATTTTTTAAAACTATTTTTTAATTGTGTTTAGGTTCTAAAACCTCAAAAAGGAGCTTTTTCAGTCATCATTAGGTTTAAAACATCCTGAGAATCGAATGAAAATACAGAATCCTACATGGTGAATCGATCCGAATCCTGACCTGATCCTGATATACAGAATTTGTACTTTTTATTCTATTCACAATATCTGACATTTTCATTTCCAGTTCCTGTGCTGTAAATAAACAATGCTGCTAATATTCTAATGCCTTTATAACAGGTAGATCCTCCTTGTAGGGCTGAAAGCCATTCAGAGACATTTTATTGTAAGTTCCTCACTTATTAACTCGTATACAATAGACTCGTGTGTGTGTGTGTGTGTGTGTGTTTCAGGCCTGAATGTTCTCCAGACACCAGTATTGACTCATTACCACACTCTCCACAACCCATCACTCTGCCCTTTTTCCACCCTCTGAGAACTCAATCCTCCACCAGACCAGATCATTTTTTAATCTCGGTTGTATTCGCTACGCTGAACCTGTGGCTTTCATCCACATCTGGTTGATACGATCTTGTCGATGCACCCATTCGATTGATTTATTAGGACAGACAGAGTGTTTTAAAGGGCACATGTGTACCCGGAGATAAACATCTCCGTTCTGGAAACACACGCTGGCGGTTTTAGCTAATCGCGGTTCTTGAGTGCTAATGGATTCTCACGGCTGATATCAGGGAGGTAAAAGAATGTAGGGCTTTATTTATGAAGGCATTAGTCATGTTTAATAGGTGTAGGATTAAACGTAATCGCTGTTGAGTGTACGGCGTCTCGGATATTCGATGATAACACCACGACAGCACACAGGTTCAGGTTGGGTAATGAGCGAGATAACAGTGTTCAGGCTCGGTCTTCTGGGTCTCCAGGATTGTTTGGTTTTGTGATCGCAGAATTTAACACGAAATCAAGCAAACTCTGAGGATCTGCACACACACTGCACTCAACAGTCACACTATTCACATCATCACTCATTCTATTGTATTCATATGCTTGATTTTTTACCATTTTGTCTATTTCTCTATTCTGTACATACATTTGAATTTATTTCACTTTACTTTTAAACTCCATTTTATTATATTTTTTTTTAATTTGACTGTTTTTATTATTATTGTGTTTATTCGATTATTATTCTTTTATTTAACAATTTTTATTTTGTTTTTTTTTATTTAACAATTTTTATTTTTTCATTTGATTATTTATTTTTATTTAACTATATATATATATATGTATATATATATATATATATATATATATATATATAGTTATTATATATATATATTTTTTATTAGATTATTTTTTTATTCATTTTTTTATTAACAATTTTTTATTTGATTACTTATTTTTATTTAACAATTTTTTTTAATAGATTATTTTTTTATTTTAACTATTTTTATTTTGTTTCTTTATTGGATTTTTTTATTTGATTATTTCTTTTATTTAACTATTTTTTATTCAATTATTTATTTATTTATTTTTATAGAACTTTCAGCAAAAAGCATTTCACTAAACATCGTACACTGGATAATTCCATTCTATCTATCTATCTATCTATCTATCTATCTATCTATCTATCTATCTATCTATCTATCTATCTATCTATCTATCTATCTATAATCCCCCCCCCCCCCCGACAGACCTGACCATTTTCTTTATCGCTTACAAGATAGATTTGCTAAATAAATTCCAAGAAAATTCTAAACAAATCGCTAAAACAACAGACCAAATCACGCTAACATTACGGATGGCTAACTCCACACGACGGACAGGGAGTGTACAGCCACCAGTTTAGCTTCATCCACTCATCCAATCACGTTCCAAGCAGAATCAGTAGAACTCAAATACAGCTACACGCTTCCTTCATGTCTGGATCTAGCCTGGTAGCCGCGGCTAGCCTCCTGAAGCCAGAAGCGATCGCGTCTATCTGAGACGACAGAATTGTTAACGGTTTCTGAAGTGCAGCTTTCTCATCACTCCTTCCATGGACGTCTGTGAACTTTCTAAATGTCAAGATCTTATCTTATCTCTCTTGGGGCTTAATCACCTGCATCAGACTTCTCTGTTCTAGCTGTGTCGCGCACATCATCGTGGTCGTGACCTATTTATCATATTATTTGTGGTGTATCACGCGGGTGTGCTCGCGTTGGCACGGTGGTGGCTTTGACCTATTTCGTCTTCTTTTTATTGTTTTTATGAAGCTAATGTAGGGCACGTCCTCGTTTTTTTTCCCTCCTTGCTTTGAACAGAATGAAGAATTAATGCTGACGCTAACGAAAGAAGCTTGTAAACACTGCACACATTCCCATGCTTCATCACGTAGCTAAGGTTTTCTTGGCTAGCAAAACGTTTAGACTAGCTTCGATTCCCGTAGCTTAAATTCCGCACTAGTTAATGATAATCAGTTACGGACACGTTATTTTACTTCTAATTAATTAATTAATAGGCAAACTAGCATTAGCATGGTGCTAGCTTGCTCATGAATGAATCAGAAGTCAAATATCGTGTGAACAGAGCAATCATAAAGAGACTGAATGATGGAAAACAGACGTCTGTGTGACTTCCGCTAGTGTTCCTGTGGTGTCTGGATGCTTCCACTGTTAATCCAGGAAGATTTTAACACTTGTTAGAAATACTTTCGGGGATTTTTCCACTGTTTTCCCCACACGCTCTTAGTGTTTTTTGAGAACCGGAGCAGACACTAATGGCATTTTAAATATGTTTGATGCGGCAGTGGTGATAAATGCGACTTGTTTGTGATTTCAGAAGAGGTTTTTGTCGGATTTATTGGTCCTGCAGGAGGCTGGTGGTCTGTGCTGATGCTTTCAGATAATAAGACGTGGTTTTTAATGCTGATTTTATAGAGCTAATGGACTTCTGGGATGAAACTCGGCTCGAGAGACTGACCTTGCTGGAAGGAAAGGTTAGAGAAAGACAGACTGCTAGTCGCTAACCGCTCGCATTTAGATAGCTGGACTGAAACTGTAACGTCTGGGACCCCCGCCCTATGCGGGGCTCGACCCCAGATGCCCGTGGTGTGTGTGTGCGCACGCCAGCACACGGTGTAATGAGACCCATGTGCAGGATTCAGCGAAGCACTGCTTTTATTACACTTAAGATGCGACATAGGGAAACAAACATGGCGTGGTTAACTAAACAAAACCTAGACCTTAGCTTGGACATGGAACCTAGCAAACAAAAGCCCAACAGAAACCACGGTACAGATAAGAAATCACGGACAAGGACACAAACACAAGGATCCCTATTTCTAGGGGTAGACATTAGGGCTAATGGGATACAGGTGACACAATCAGGATAGGAACAATAGGAAGGGCGTAACAAAAGACACACAAAGAAGCAGGCTTCCAAGGTTCACCTGCCAGCGCCCTCTCTGGGCCTGGCAGGGAACTGTCCAGCTGTTCCTGACAGAAACGTGTCTTGAGATCTTCTAGTTTTAACTTTCTGCTTGTTTCCTGAGGGGTTATTTTGCATTGAAGTTTAGGAGAACACCAATAATCATCTATTAAGCTCCGTCAATCACTGATTAAAAAAATAAAAATAAAAATAAAAATAATAAGCCTTCTATATTAATTCTTTTGCTTCTATTTTTTGTATTTTTGGTATATATATATATATATATATATATATATATATATATATATATATATATATATATATATAGAGCGCATTATTGTTTATTTTATTTTTTTAGTATTTTCTTCACTTAAATTTGATAATAATAATAATAATAAAATAAATAAATACATGAATAATAATAATTGTTATTATTATTATTATTATTGCTAACTGTTGGAGAACTAGCCAGTGATTAACAGTGTCTGATCTGTGAACCTGTTTGTTCCAGATCTTCCTCATCCTCATCATGGCCTTCACTCTGACTCCTGGACTCAATTCCTCTTTAGTGATTTCTGACCCGACGTCCTCCTCCCCGTCCACCACGTCCGCCTCCAACATCCTGACCAGCCTCGGAGGAACCATTGCAGGAGCTCTGATCCTGAGCGTGGCCTGTGTCCTCGGCATTCCTGGCAACCTCTTCGTGATCTGGAGCGTGGTGGCTCGGACGCAGCGCCCCTCGGTGACGTCCACGCTCATCCTTAACCTGGCCTGCGCAGACGGCATGCTCATGCTGCTCACGCCCTTCTTCATCATCTACCTTGTCAATAGGAGCTGGATCTTCGGCCAGGACATGTGCAAGGTCCTGTATTATTTCTGCTGCGCCAACATGTACGCCTCCATCTTCCTGATCACACTGATGAGCCTCCACAGGCTGGTGGCAGTGGTGTGGCCGCAGCGTCTCGCTGTCTTCAGCGCCCGCAAGACCATCCTGAGGACTCTACTGGCCATCTGGATCATGGCGCTGGCTCTGGCTGGACCGGTTCTGGAGTTTAGAAAAACTGAAACAAAGATAAACAACAGCATTGTGTGTGACTGTATACACCCCAGTAGTGGATACGTGAGTTAATACACACAAATACATCATTTTAAATGGGGGCGGGAAGGGGGCGGAGTTACAGCTATCACACCTTTGGGGATTATTTTACTGTAACGAGATGACTTTGAACTTATCCATTTAGAATTAAATCTACTTATAGGAACTGAACTGTGAAGCCAAAAAAATAAAAATGTCCTTAATAATAATAATAATAATAATAATAATAATAATTTAAAACATTTTATAAATTAACAATAATCATTTTTAAAAATCACTTCCTGGAAATTTAAGAGCATGTGGAATGGAAAAAAAAAATCCAAAATTGTATATATATATATTTATAGATGATGGCCACTTTAATAGGAAAACCTGGATAGCTTATAGGATTGAAAAGATCAATCTTTTTCCCCAGTCTTCATCCTCCCACTTTGCTAAGTTTACTTAGCGTCCTGTTCCTCCTGGCGGACAGGACTCGAACCCGATCCGGTCAGGGTGCGATATACAGATATACAGTACTGAGATGCTTTTCTGCTCACCGTGGTTGTACAGAGTGGTTATTTGTGTCACTGTAGCTTTCCTACACTGTCGTCAGCTCTATTCGGTCTGAATGTTCTCTATTTAGAGTTACATCACAAATGTGGGGTGCCAGGCAGGAGAGATCAGACCCAAGTGCAAGGATAGATAGACATTAGACCGGGGTTTATTTTAAAATAAATAGTATAAATAGGGGAGGTAATAAGTGAAACACGAGGGACAGGTGTGCAGAGGCGGGAACGGGCTAAGGATCGGGCGGGGCGAACACGTGAGAACACAAAACATAAACAAAGACACATGGCACAGGGTATAAACAAACCCCCTGCTGGAACGCCCCCTAGTACTCCAACAGGGAATTAACCAAGCCATCCATGACAAGTTAATGACGTAGAAGAAGTTAGGTTCGTGTTCTCACTTAAGTTACAGCAGCTACCAGACAACGAAGGTGTCATGTGACCAAGAAACCATACGGCGTAAATGCTGAATATTTAATAAACATCTTACAGGTGTAAAGCTGTTCATGTGAAAATCCCTCATTAGCATAGCGTAGCATGAAACTAGCCACTTGGACAAGCTTCTGCATTAGCAAACGTTTGCTAGGATTTATCACTCTTCAGAATGTGATTAAAAGAATTCTGTTAGTTCATTAGACACCGTTTATGATCTCAGACTCTATGGTTACGCTGTGCAGCTCATTTGTGTCCACCTTTACACTTCATTCAGTGTGTGTGTGTGTGTGTGTGTGTTGTAGGCGGCGATGCAGTACTCCATGGAGACGGTGCTGGGCTTCTTGCTGCCCTACAGCTTGATCCTGGTCAGTTACGTCCGAGTTCTCCTCAGGATTCGCCGCACGCGCTTTCAGAGACGCATCCGCAGTGAGAAGCTCATCCTGAGCATCGTCATCACCTTCGCAGTCTTCTGGCTGCCGTACCACGTCGTCAACATGCTGCAGGTGTGTGTGTGTGCTTGGGTTGTGTGGGTATGTGTGTGTGTGTTTTGTGTGTGTGTGTGTGTGTGTGTGGTAAAAACATTATAAACTCTCTCTCTCTCTGCAGGTGTCTGAAGGTTTGGTCAAGAACCCTAAAATGTAAGCAGCACTGAAACACAAACACATTATTATTATTATTATTATTATTATTATTATTATTATTATTATTATTTAGTTCTGATGTCTTATCTTTCTTTTCCTAACCTAACGACCTGGTTAGCTACTAATCCTCATAATCCCCATCCTAAACGTTCTTCCTCTGAGACACATCGTACACACACAAACACACACACACACACACACAGACTCCCACCACTGGCTAGTGTAGCTGTGATTGACAGGGGAGAGTCAGTAAGCCCCGCCCACGTAGAAAGCACAGCCAAGTTCTAGACTCTGTAACCTGAAAGACTTCAGTAAATGTCTGGGATTGGAGCTCATCACCTCCTGATGGTGAAGCGCAGGTTTTTCTGTTTGAGATCTAGTTTATGAATTTAAACAAACGGAACCAGCTTTTACTTTCACAAGTATTCCTGGCACCGATTCCAACCCGAGTAACAACTTGCTCCTGGAAAGACAAGTTTAAACAAATTCATTTCTGTCAATTCTCTAGAACTGTGACAACACGAATCAGCACAAATTTCAGTGTGTACGAAGCGAACGCGCTAATCACTCCTCCCTTTATCTTGTCAGACACGACATCCGGACGATGATGAGACCCTTCGCCGCTGCAGTGGCCTTCGTCAGCAGCTGCATCAACCCCATCCTGTACACGTGTGTAGGGAAGCATTACATGCGCCGGGCGGGGCTGGCCTTCATGGGGCGTCTCTTCGATGCCACGGGACGGGATTGGGCGTCTCGGAAATCTAATAACCAGCAGCGTGAGGTGGGAGAAAACGAGGCACTGCGTGAGAAGGAGTCCGAGTCCACTACCAGCGCTAACGTCACTAACACCACTGTTAACGTCAAAGCCACGCGCGTGCAAAACGGGGAGCAGTGAGATTTGGATTCGCCTTCGGATGCCAGATAAAACATTTTCACATTCAAACACATCCTGTGATGTCATGAGGAGGTTTATTCTGAAATAGCTAGCTATTTAATGGACCAAACACGTCCCGTGACGTCATGAGGAGGTTTATTCTGATGCTCCGTTACTTCAGAGAGTCAGGTGACCGCGGATCTCGTGCAGTGCACGTGTCTGACCATCAGGTGGCGCCACAAACCTTTTTATTATCCATCACACATGCGTTAAAGTCATGACGCACAGGATAAATGTTCATCCTTTACAGAAAGATCTTCAGAGAAAAACATTTCAAGTTGCTGGGTTTCACCTTTCTGTGATTTAAGAAACAATGAAAGAGAGACTGATTTCAGATCAGTGGAAGATGTGGAACCGAGAAAGGTCACTAATAGTGTAAAAAAAGAAACAACAAAACATACATTTGGGAGCAAAAGTTTGTGCCCCCTGGGGGCAAAATGATGAAGTGAAGACAAACATTGTTTATTAAACAAGTGAGTAAATGTCATTAGTGTAAATTGTGTTTGTGCCTTCTTTCAGAATGAGAAACAATTATTCTCCAAAAAAAATATGAATGTAACATATATACTGACCACTTTATTAGGAACACCTGGGCTGAAACCATCGTCTGGCGTTTTTTTTCTCTGTCTTTCACGTGAATTGCATAAATATGCAAGGTGTACAGGTGTTCCTATTAAAGTGGCCACTGTTCACGAGTTTGACATGTAGGTATTCCATATATATATATATATATATATATATATATATATATATATATATATATATTCAGTATAATATATTCTCAGTGTTGCTGTTTTAGCCATATAATCGGGATTGTTGTCTTGTGGCAGGACACGCCCACTTTTAATTCTTGAATTTATTATTATTTTTAAAAAATTTTAAAAATATAGCTAGGATTTTTTTTTGCACTCAAACATTTTGCACTCATTTCAAACTGATAATAGAGTTTTTATTACATTTTATAAACATCAATTTATATTAATAATTACAAATGATTTAATAATCTTAAGAATAGTTTTATTGTTTATTCTTTTTCTGTATTTTCCCCCCGTTCTCTTCATTATGTATATGCTAATGAGGGGGCGTGGTCAAATGTCAATTAAATGCTATATAAAAGGAATTAAGCCATTTTTTATTAAGGCTTTGAGGAATGAAAAGAAATACAAAAGGAATTTAAAAGATTATATTATAATATTATTGTGGACTGGTCAGATCCTCAGCCTGTTAGTGACCGGGTCAGCTTTTAGGATTCAGTTAATAAACATTGGGGGAAAAATCCTTCTCACTGACGCACGGACTCTTCAGCGGTCCGACGGGAGGACAGAGTTTCTGCAATGTGTTATAAATGATGTTTGCAATGAGGTTATGAATGATGCAGGACACACCCACTTCTTATACAGAGATATTTAGAATTTGTAAAATACAGATGTTTATTCTGATGTCAGGAATAAGATTTTGTGTGACATTATGAATGACGTTATAAATGATGTTAAATGACTTTATACATGATGTCATAAATGTTGTTAAGCATGACGTTATAAATGATGTCAGAAAGTATGTCATACGTGATAATATAAATGACGTCATGAATAATGTCATGAATGATGTTATAAATGATATCATCAATGACTTTATAAATGTCATAAATGGCATTATAAATGACATAAATTAGGTTATAAATGATGTCATGAATTATGTTATGAATGACGTGATAATGATGTCGTAAATGATGTTATAAATGATGTCATAATGATGTTATAAATGATGTCATGATGTTATAAATGACGTTATGAATGATGTTATAATGATGTCATAAATTATGTCATAATGATGTTATAAATGATGTCATGAATAACTTATAATTGACTTTATAAATGTTATAAATGACATAAATGAGGTTATAAATGACGTTATGAATTGTCATAATGATGTTATAAATGACATTATAAATGATGTCATAATGACGTCATGAATGATGTTATGAATGATGTCATGATGTTATGAATGATATCATGATGTTATGAATGATGGATAAGTGGGAGACAATGACATGACATGATGTTATAAATGATGTCAGGAATGATTTTTTAAAATGTCATAAATGACGTAAATGATGTTATGAATGATGTTATAACTGATGTTATAACTGATGTGTGAAATTATTATGGAGTAAAGTTCAGGATTCAGATCCACTCTGTCAGTCCAGAGGTCAGTTCCTGTGACACAGAAGATTGAAAGTTCTTTCACATTTGTTCTGCTGTTTTTATGAAGTAATATTTCAGTGACTTTGTGTCAAGTGTATTTCTGAAGTGTGTGTGTGTGTGTGTGTATGTGTGTGTGTATGTGTGTGTGTGTGTGTGTGTGTGTTTGTGTGTGTGTGTATGTGTGTGTGTGTGTGAATTAAAATTCACAGTGTGTGTGTGTGTGTGTGTGTGAATTAAAATTCACAGAATTAAAAAGTACATTTGTAAATGTTTTCTAGAAGAGCAACATAAAAAAACCCAGAAAAGTGAAAAAGCATTTTCTTGCAACTTGTCAGGACTGCAACAAGGACACTCTGTCCAGGAAGTGAAATATCTGTCTGTGTGTGTGTGTGTGTGAAATACAGGAAAGTAACTTTACATAAG
>NC_080738.1:16422336-16427336 GCF_019097595.1 Hemibagrus wyckioides | reverse complement strand
CATCAACAACAATAACATCAACAACAACAACAACATCAACAATAACATCAACAACATCAACAACATCAACAATAACATCAACAATAACAACAACAATAACAACACCAAAACCAACAATAACAACACCAACAACAATAACAACATCATCAGCAACAACATCAACAATAACAACAACAATAATAACATCATCAGCAACAACAACACCAACAACTTCAACATCAACAATAACACCACCAAAACCAACAATAACATCAGCAGCAGCAACAACAGAAACAACATCAATAACACCAACAACATCAACAACAATAACATCAACAATAACAACAACAATAACAACAACAACACCAAAACCAACAATAACAACACCAACAACAATAACAACATCAGCAGCAGCAACAACTGAAACAACAACAATAACATCAACATCAACAACAACATCAACAACATCAACAATAACAACAACAATAACAACAACAACAACACCAAAACCAACAATAACAACACCAACAACAATAACAACATCATCATCAGCAACATCAACAACAACATCAACAATAACATCAACAATAACAACAACAATAACAACATCATCAGCAACAACAACACCAACAACATCAACAACAACAATAACACCACCAAAACCAACAATAACAACATCAGCAGCAGCAACAACAGAAACAACATCAATAACACCAACATCAACAACAATAACATCAACAACAACAACATCAACAACAACAACATCAACAATAACAACAACAATAACACCACCAAAACCAACAATAACAACATCAGCAGCAGCAACAACAGAAACATCAATAACACCAACATCAACAACAATAACATCAACAACAACAACAATAACATCAACAACAATAACATCAACAACAACAACAATAACATCAACAACAATAACAACATCAATAACATCATCAACAAAAACACCAACAATAACAATAACAACAGCAACAATAACATCTAAACAACAACAACAACATGAACAACAACAACATTGTCATAAGCAACAACAACAATGACATCAACAACAACAACAACAACAACAGCGTCTGACTGCGACACCGGCACATAAGATGAGCGCTAAATTCTAACTGGCATTCTGTCACTGCATGACTAGCTCTCAGATCAGCTCTCAGATCAGCTCTCAGATCAGCTCTCAGATCAGCTCCAGATCAGCTCCAGATCAGCTCTCAGATCAGCTCCAGATCAGCTCCAGATCAGCTCCAGATCAGCTCTCAGATCAGCTCTCAGATCAGCTCCAGATCAGCTCTCAGATCAGCTCTCAGATCAGCTCCAGATCAGCTCCAGATCAGCTCCAGATCAGCTCTCAGATCAGCTCTCAGATCAGCTCTCAGATCAGCTCCAGATCAGCTCTCAGATCAGCTCTCAGATCAGATCCAGATCAGCTCCAGATCAGCTCTCAGATCAGCTCCAGATCAGCTCTCAGATCAGCCCTTTGATCAGCTCTCAGATCAGCTCTCAGATGAGCTCCAGATCAGCTCCAGATCAGCTCTCAGATCAGCTCCAGATCAGCTCTCAGATCAGCTCCAGATCAGCTCTCAGATCAGCTCCAGATCAGCTCCAGATCAGCTCTCAGATCAGCTCTCAGATCAGCTCTCAGATCAGCTCTCAGATCAGCTCTCAGATCAGCTCCAGATCAGCTCCAGATCAGCTCTCAGATCAGCTCTCAGATCAGCTCCAGATCAGCTCTCAGATCAGCTCTCAGATCAGCTCTCAGATCAGCTCCAGATCAGCTCTCAGATCAGCTCTCAGATCAGCTCCAGATCAGCTCTCAGATCAGCTCCAGATCAGCTTTCAGATCAGCTCTCAGATCAGCTCTCAGATCAGCTCTCAGATCAGCTCCAGATCAGCTCTCAGATCAGCTCCAGATCAGCTTTCAGATCAGCTTTCAGATCAGCTCTCAGATCAGCTCTCAGATCAGCTCCAGATCAGCTTTCAGATCAGCTTTCAGATCAGCCCTTTGATCAGCCCTTTGATCAGCCCTTTGATCAGCTCTCAGATCAGCTCTCAGATCAGCCCTTTGATCAGCTCCAGATTAGCTCTCAGTAATATTTCAGCATGCAGATGTTCAGCGTGTCTGATGGCTGCAGTGTGATATGAACTGTGTCAGTAAACATTACAGATGTTATTGGAAGATGTTTCAGGGTTTATTTTCCTTATCTGATGAGAAGCTAGTGATGTTTCTCACGTCCTGCGTGTCATTTCCTGAACTTATCTACCGGTAGATTCATGAAGTTGGAGTTTCCTGAGTTCCCACAGTACCTGAATTAATAACACGGTTAATAACAGGGTTATTAACACGGTTAATGAACTAATAACAGATTATATACAGTACACTAAAAGAAAGAATGTGCAGAAGTATTGGCACACATTACTTCTATGCAATCTAAAAGAGACCAAGAATAGATATGATTTGGCTGGTGTTCATATGGATGTGTGTGTGTGTGTGTGAGAGAGGTGCTGGCAGGACTAGATAAAACCCCACTTAAAAAAAAAAACCAGTTCTTCCTCCTTGTGTGTCTCTCGTGGTATTACACCACTTTCCTGTCTCTTGTGAAAGACACTGAGTGAAGCCGACAGAGGAAGCAGGACAAGGGTAGAAAGAAAACAGAAGACATGATGATGATGATGATACAGTTGATATAGAGCAGGTAAAGAGACACGCCCACATCCAGACGCTGATATTCAGAAGGGCAGAGGCTTCAGTCTCACAGGCTGCTGCTGCTCAAGGTAAGATTTCTGAATGTGATGAAATGTA
Source organism: Hemibagrus wyckioides (assembly GCF_019097595.1). Taxonomy (NCBI): domain Eukaryota; kingdom Metazoa; phylum Chordata; class Actinopteri; order Siluriformes; family Bagridae; genus Hemibagrus; species Hemibagrus wyckioides. Next base: position 16,424,539 of record NC_080738.1, on the reverse strand, counting down.
CACATGTCTGTGAGTCTGTGTGTGTGTGTTGTGTATGTGTGTGTGTTGTGTATGTGTGTGTGTGTGTGTGTGTGTGTGTGTTGGTGTGTTGGTGGTCACCCGTCACCCGGCGGCCAACAGATTTCTTTGTTTTGTTTGTCTTATAATGTCTCTTTTTTTTAAATAGAGTTTTACCTGAAACCAGGTTTTAGATTGAATTCAGTTTTAGATTGAATTCAGTTTTAGATTTAATTCAGTTTTAGATTGAATTCAGTTTCCAATTTAACTCAGTTCTGTGGTTCTGCACAATTCTTTGAGCAACAATTCAACAATGGGGGGGCTAATTTCAGGGTATGATATCAGATATGCTGTACACCGATGTCACCAGTGTCTCTGATTCCTCTTCCGTTGTATAATCATCTTAACTTTGTGTATCCTGTTGAAAGGTGAGACTTTCCTGTTTACATTATTCGATTAAAAATGTGGTTTTTGTATGAAAGAGAAAGGCGAGTCACCGCTGAACAGAGCTGACACTCCTTATCTGATCCGGCTGAGCTGCAGTAACATCCATTACTGACTTCCTGAGAAACAAATCTGAAGTTATAGAACTTTACTTTATTCAACTACGGACCAAGTCGAAAGAATAAAATGGGACAATTCGAATTTGTTAGAAATTCTGCAAACACTAACTTGAATGATTAAGACTTCAAAATGTTACAATAAATTATAAATATATAGTTATATATATTAAAATTAAATATTAAATTATACTCAAATATTTTATATACTTCAAACACCAACTCAAATTATTAACATAATAACAACCAGCTCAAATTATTTATATACTTCAAACTTCAACTCCAATATTTATTATTATTTTTAATTAATTTATTTATTTTTTAAATATATTTTATTTTTTAATTTATTTCTTTTTTTTTAAGTCAACTATAAAATGTGGCTTAAGGTCAATTAGAATAACGGTTTTTACAGTGAAAATATATATATATATATTAAAGTCAACTCCAATAATTAATAAAAACTTCAAATCACAACTCGAATGATTTAAATATACGGCATAAAGCAACTCAAATATTTCATATACTTCAGACACCAACTCAAATTAACAAATTAAGTTAAATTTTGTGGAGACAGACGGCTGGTGGCAAATTTCCCATTCATTAAGAATAGAATCATGAAGCATTATGTAACTGGTAGGCATGATGTAACTGGTAGACCAATGCAATGCAATTTCACGAGACAGAAAATCCCAGAAATCAGCGTGTGCTTGACGTCAGTTTTTCTTTTCCTCTCAACATTTCTGTTATCTTTGTTTTTTCCCAAACCTCATCTTTAGCCAATCGAACCAATCCAAGCTCTCCATCTTGATCTTCAAACAGCCGATCCACATGGCTAACGTAACAGTCAGCCATCTTCCTCACCACTCCAACTCAACCTTCTCCTCAGCGGCTCCCTCTACACCCCCTCCCCCCTCCACACAGGCAGGGATAGTCATCCTGGTCCTTGCCTTCCTCCTTGGTTTTCCTGGGAATCTCTTCGTGGTGTGGTCAGTGCTGTGTCGCGTCCATCACCGCTCCGTTACATGCCTCCTGGTTCTGAATCTGGCCATTGCTGATGCTCTGGTGCTCCTGAGTGCCCCCTTTTTCCTGCGTCTGCTGGCTGGAGGAAAGGGCTGGGAGTTCGGGAATGGGATGTGCAAGACCGTGCACTACCTCTGCTGCGTCAACATGTACGTATCGATTTATCTGATCTGCCTGATGAGCCTGGACCGCTGGCTGGCCGTCATCAGGCCCTTCCTGTCTCAGAGGCTGAGGAAAAAGAGGACGCTCTACATCGTCATGTTGGTGATCTGGATCATGGCCTTCCTCATGGCCTTGCCCATGCCCTTCTACCGCAGGTTTGTATCTGTGTGTGTAGATTTTACAGCATGATACTTTTCATGCTTCAAATCTTCTTAACTGTTCGATTCTGTCTTTAGAGACATATTAGCGTTCAACTCAGGTTTATTAGCACAGCGCTTGTGACAAATTACAACACCGGCTTTCTCAATACTTTCGCAAGTTCAACATCGACATGTGTGAATTGGTACAGAAGGATGACACGGCACCGGGGACTGTTGAGACTTAAGCTTAAGATCGTGGTTGTTATGGTGATGGTATATTATTTTGCAATGCTTGGATGTTGTTAATTGACAAATTGAGACTGA
>NC_080738.1:16399836-16417336 GCF_019097595.1 Hemibagrus wyckioides | reverse complement strand
CGGTCAGGGAGAAACTCTTCTAATGCAATGTTCTTCTGCCATTCCTTAAAAACTCCTTAATGTCTTCTATAAACGACATTAACCTGTTCCTCCTGAGAATCCAACATTAAAACCGAGTCTGACATGCAGTCGTCACTCGTCCCTTACCTTGTTTTTTCCTTTTGTTTGGAACTTTAAAAATAGACTCATCCACCATGTCCACGTCTCCCCTGTCCCCCTGCACTGGTGTAGTGTCCGGTGTTTCCGGGTGCTCGCTCTGTACCTCCGTGCCTGCCTCTGTAACCGGCCGAACTGTAGCTGCAGGGGGAACGACCCCAGCCGACTCAGCTGCGTCCTGCCTGGTCACTCAGAAACACCGGGGTCACTCTGCCTCTCAGGGCAGGCCCGAACAAGATGACCAGTTTTACCACATTTAAAACACTTTATGTCTGCATCAGAAGAAACAAAAATGTTGTAGTCAAATCCTTCAATAGAGAATTTAAAAACAGCATTCAGCTCCTTCTTTAAAAACCATGAAGACCATTCTCCTAAAAGAAACCAAGACTTACCAATAGCCTCGTCAGAAATAACATTGGGGAACTGAGGGGAGAAACCAGTATTGACTCATTACTGACCACAATACTCTTCTGAATCAGATTTCTGACCTTATCAACATTATTCAGAAACACCACAATGGCACTGTTCATTCTGGAGGCAGAGACGATGTTCTCATGCCCCACCACGTTACCGACTGCTAGATAACATTCCTCTACACTCGCCGGACACACGACACGGACACCGTGCCGGACACACGACACGGACACCGCGCCGGACACACGACACGGACACCGTGCCGGACACACAACACGGACACCGTGCCGGACACACGACACGGACACCGTGCCGGACACACAACACGGACACCGTGAATTGCAATTTAGTGGCAAAAAAATTTGGCAAACAGTCAACAGACAGACAGACAGAGAAAGAGAGAGAGAGCCAGACAGAGAAAGAGAGAGACAGACAGACAGAGAAAGAGAGAGAGAGACAGACAGAAAGAGAGAGAGAGACAGACAGAAAGAGAGAGAGAGAGAGACAGACAGAGAAAGAGAGAGAGGCAGAGAGAGAGAGAGATAAAGACAGAGAGAGAGAAGGAGGCAGAGAGAGAGAGACAGAGAGATAAAGACAGAGAGAGAGAGGGAGGCAGAGAGAGAGAGAGAGAGAGAGAGACAGAGAGAGAGAGAGGTTTTTGAAAAATAATTATCTACCTCTTCTTCATCACACAGATCCATCACTGATTATTTTCCTAGAAGAGACTGACTCTATAATAACTGTAGTGTTTTTTCCCCTCGTGTGTTTGGAGTTTGTCTTTTTCTCTCTTCTTTTCTCTCGGCTTTCTATCAGTCTCGTTTCTCCTCTTGAGTTTGCATGTTTGCTTAATGTAATTTATATAATTAAGAAGTTTCTAGGTTGTTTGTTTTTTTTCTGGAGGTTGACTAGTTTGTGTTAGTAGTGTGACTCTGAGTTTCTCGTTGCTCCTCCCCTCAATCATTTATTTGTCCATTACATTGCCCAGAGTTTGTAGATTTATCAGCAGAATCTAACCTGTAGATGATCTGATTAGATTTTGGTTGAATTCCAAACATGTTTAAAGTAGATCTTAAGGTTGTATCAGACCAGCAGATTAGCATGAGTCAGACATGTTAGCATCGGGGGCTTCCCCATTCACCCCAGCGATCTCCTCGTCTGAGCTAGCAGTTGTGGAAATAGCAGTTGCTATTTTTTTCTTCTTCTGTCTTTCTGCCTGACTCTGCACTTGCGGCTGTGGTTTAGTTGTTATGTGCTGTATTTTTGTTCTGAGTTTCCTGTTTTAGTTCACACCTCATTAACCAGCGCTCAGTTTCACACAAGCGGTCACCTCTGCAGCACAGCGTCTGTGGTCACAGACCCGTGCGACCTTACTCTTCGTTACGTCCTGTCACAAACACAAGAGCTGAAGGAACAACGTGAGTGAAGGCAACTACAAACCTCCAGAAAGGTACTAAAGAGGCTGTAACACTAACTCTTTAACCCAGTGTCCGAACTCTGAGTGGACAGGATGCTTCTGAAGTCTTCTCCAATGACCTATTACTGCTGAACACTTTCAAAACTATACGAATAAAATAAAGACATTTCCTCAGGCTTGGATGAGAAGAAGCTTTACTTTTTTTTCATCAAGACAATCCTTAACAAAAATAACACCAAAAATGGCACTCAAGTATGCAGGGTCAGGCCCGACGTGGTCAAGTGCACCCCCCACCCCCTGTACAAAAACCCCCTTTATTTATACTGGCATCCTTATCCCTCCTATCTGCCTCATGATCGTTTTGACTCGTTAGCAATCTTTTTTCTGAGAATTTCCTGATAAAAACAACTTATCCTCCCTTCCTTTAGTGTCTGTCTATATTTTTATTTGAACTGATAACCCTGTGGATACCAACCACTGACCTTCAGGTTAGACACAGCGTTTATGTTTATCATATCTGTTTAAGTAAGATCTGCCTCATTATTACAGGTTAGTATCATTTATTGATATTAGTTACTGCTCATGGTACCAGGAATTTATTTATTATTATTATTATTATTATTATTATTATTATTTCCCATACACTTGTATAATTTTATTGTGAGGATCATTGTGGTTATCTGACAGTTTAGTCATTTTCTCCGACTCTTAAGGGAGGATGCTCTCCTTATTGCTATGCCACGGCTCTCTCATTCACGCTGTCCTATTCTTTTCTGTCAGTTTACCTTAATTTACTTAATTTGAAAGTTTTTACTTCATGTACTCTCACGTATCAGACCCTAGTTTCACCCCATCTGTGCTCGACTTTATACAGTAAATACGGTATTTTGGTGTTTTCCTCACTGGTCTTAGTATCAGCCACTAGAATGGTTCTTTTTTTATACACAGCTTACAGTGGTACATGAGCATCATATCTCTTCAGCTTCTCTTCACTCTGTGATGTCCACCTATACCAAGCTTCTGCATAATGTGTTTTATGAATTTTACTTCTAATTTCATATATCCGGTGGTTTTGCACCCTCACGCTGTCGTATGAGTCTCATACCTTATTGCTGTCATCTCTGCAGCCTGTCATGTCCTTCTTCTCTACTGTGCTCAAGGCACATGTCCATGTTGATGACTGAGCGTCTTTATCATGTTTCACTCCACAGTGGAGGTTAATATGAAGCTCAGATGAAAGTAGACACTCAGGACTTTACAAATTTGTCGTGTTTCAGAAGGATTTCTGATTTTCTCTAGACTACTACCCAGATTGCAAAACAGGTCTGGCTCAGATCTGGCCCACACAATGCACTTACACTCGGCCCACATACCACAAAGAATGGTGGCCCATATCTGGTTTGTCAGATGTGGTCAAACAATGGCCAGCACAAGGCCAGCACTGGGCCACACCACATAAACCAAACCATAACCAGGCCACATCTGGCATGCCATCATATAAACAGTGCCATCACTGCCAGACCTGGTCTGCATCTGGTTGACATACCACTTGCCATGCCAGAACTCAGCCAGCTGTGCCGGCTTAATGGCAGATCTGGCCCAGACCCGTCTGCTGTGTGGGTAGAGGTGATATTTTCATAACAACATTTTTTTCCCACAGAAATGTTTTTATCTTCAAAGTAAATGTTGATTTCAAACCCATTTCTGCTCTCTGAGATGTTCTCCAAGTTCCATCTAAAAAGCAGCTGAGATTTCATCTTCAGCCAGTAAATGTTTAGCTGTAAATTGGTCATTTGTCGCCCTCTAGTGTGATCACAGGGCAGTTAATTCTCTCTTCATAACACAATACACTGATTATGACATTATGACCATCTGCCTAACATTGTGTCGGTCCCCCTTTTGCTGACCCGTCCTGCACTGTGTATTCTGACCCCTTTCTATCAGAACCAGCATTAACTTCTTCAGCAGTTTGATCAACAGTACCTCGTCTGTTGGATCGGATCACGGGGTCAGCTTTCACTCCCCAAAGAGCCTTGACCGCCCATGACCCTGTCGCTGGTTCACCACCGTTCCTTCCTTGGAGCACTTTTGATAGATACTGACCACTGCAGCCCGGGAACACCCCACAAGAGCTGCAGTTTTGGAGAAGTTCTGATCCAGTGGTCTAGCCATCACAATTTGGTCCTTCGTCAAACTCAAATCCTTACGCTTGTCCATTTTTCCTGCTTCTAACATCAACTTTGAGGACAAAATCTTGACTTTCTGTCTAATATATCCCACCCACTAACAGGTGCCATGATGAGGAGATCATCAGTCACTTGATTTATTTTAAAATCAGATACCTCATTGCTGGAAATTACAGTGCGCAGTTGAAGTAGTTTCCTAAATTTAAAACCAAGCCAAACACGTTTTCATTATATTTATCTTTATTTCATTTATTACATACTTTGCATTTATACATAGACTCTTTTCTTTTACACAAGTTACATGATCCAGTGTGTGTGTGTGTGTGTGTGTGTGTGTGTAATATGTATCTGTACACATTCAGTGATGAAAATGAGGTGTGTGAGGCGTTTGCGTTAAATCCAGTCTCTGTGATGATGATGACGATGATGATGATGAAGATGATGAACCAAGTGAGCCGGCATTCTGCGTTCGTGCCGAAAAATAAAACCCCACAGCTCTGAGCGTGTGTAGAAAAAATGTCCGTTGTTGTCCAAACGGGAATAAAAATTTCCTGTTATTTCTCTCTTGAGCTGAATTCAGCACTACAGTCCAGGTGAACGCTGACCATCCGCATGTAGGTTACAGTGTTCTGCAATGTAGATGGAGTCCTAAAAAACATCTAAAATGTGTTTATACAATCATTGAGTGTGAGCGTGCAAAAAATAAATAAATAAATAAAATAATTTTTTTTTCAATCACAAATACACTGCACTTCAAAGGTTTGGGATGTACCTGTAAAGAATTATCATTTAAGAAAAATACAAACTCGAACTAATTAATAAATTACAAACTAAAACATTTTTATATGTCATAGATAAGTATGTTTTTTAAAATACTTTATTATATTTTTTGGGGAATAAAAGTTTCTTCAAATGCGGAGTTATGTTCAAGTAATTCGAGATTGAATGTTTCATAGTTTAAATTTTACTCTATTCTGTTATATTTCATACTGGAGGAGTTTTAAAAAATTAGTTCACATTTATTATAAAGAAATTGGCCTGTAAATCTGTATACATAATAATAATAATAATAATAATAATAATAATAATAAAACATGACATTAAATTGAGAACATTCATTCCAAATATTTGAGAATTGTCCAGTTTCCACTATGGAGCTATTTTGCTGTCAGAAGTAATCATATGTTTAAAAATTTTATTTCATTTTATTTTATTTTATTTTTTAAAATATTGTATATGAATCACATCGATAACATATCTCTGCTCATGCTACACATTTATTAGCCGCTTATCATGTGCCAGAATACGCATCTCTCCTATATCTCTTTGTTTTTTAACTGAAACACCTCACTAGTGTAGTATTCTCAGGGGTGAGGCTATGTTAATGAGAGCCGAATGGGCGGAGCCGGCAGGGTAGCTACAGATAGCTAACGCACCTCAGCTAGAAAATAGAAATTTCGAGTTTGAGTATCGAAACTCAAGTTTTGACGATTTCTTCATTTTCTGTTGTCGTGATGTGTTTATATTTCTAATTCAACATTTAGCGCAAACCTTTCGGCGTCGCTACGACAGTTCCAGAGGCCGCGCTGTTTGTTTTTTTGTTGTTGTAAATAAGACGTGAGGAGAATTTCGCCATGTAATAAATAGCAAGTTTATTTAGTTTTCCCAACAGAAAAAGTTTCCATTGTAGTTTGTCGCAACATTTCCAGTAACAGAAAATGTAGATTTATCTGCTAAGTTTCATCTGCTAAGTCTGCTAAGAATTTAACAGGAAGTTTTGCTAAAGCATTTGAAGTCATTAAAGTCAAATTCTATTGCAAAAACCAACACATTATAAAGTGTTCAAATGTTTTCTGTGAAAAAGATTTAGATTTCTGAAATAAAAGTAATTACTTTTGACAGGAAAATGAACTCCATAGTTGTTGTTTTTTTTTTTTGCATTTAAAGTGTTTTGCCCTTCAATACGCTAGCTGCAGGTTCCAGTAACTGAGCTGTTGAGATAAAAAAAAAAACACAAACTAAATGTCTCTCTGCATGCCAGAGGTGAAAGATGGAGGAGAAACATCTGTACTACAGAATCAGAAAATAAAGTCCAGCTTTCTGTCATGGAAGCATACAGTGGATGAAGAACATCACGTAGCAAAGTGTGATGATTTCTTACAGAAAATTCCAGTTGGATTCCCAAATTCCCAGTGGGAACTCCAGTTCATAGAAATTTGAGTTTTTGTTTATGTTCAATTTTTAAGAGCTGAAATCCAAACCATATCTGAATCACTGCTGGGTTTCTGCTGTATGTTTAAGGTCTCAAGAAGTTTCTAGTTTCAAGATTCATATTAGAATTATATGGGATAATTTTATTATCTTAATTCTGTTTTTCTACATATCCCGGCTGAGGAAGTTGGGGTCAGAGTGCAAGGGGCAGCGATGATACAGTGCCTCTGGAGCAGAGAGGCCTTGCTCATATACCCAGTATTGGCAACTTGGTGGTGCTGGGGCTTGAACCCTGATCAGCAACCACTTGAGCCACCACTGCCCCTATACAGAAGTAAATCTAATATTATTATAGAGTATGATCGTATTTCTAAGCTCATTTTATTGCATTTTTATCAATTAGCCAGTTTATACCAGTTAAAGCCAGTTTCTACCAGTTCAAGTCAGTGTATAACCAGTTTATACCAGTTAAAGCCAGTTTATAGCCAATTTATACCAGTTAACATCAATTTATAACCAGTTTATACCAGTTAAAGCCAGTTTATACCCAGTTTATACCAATTAAAGCCAGTTTATAGCCAGGGTATACCAGTTAAAGTCAGTTTATAGTCAGTTTATACCAGTTAAAGTCAGTTTATACCAGTTAAAGTCAGTTTATAGCCAGTTTATAGCCAGTTTATACCAGTTTATACCAGTTAAAAACAGTTTATAGCCAGTTTATACCAGTTAAAGTCAGTTTATAGCCAGTTTATACCAGTTAACGTCAATTTATAAGCAATTTATACCAGTTAAAGTAGGTTTATATCCAGTTAAAGTCAGTTTATAGCTAGTTTATATCAGTTAAAGTCAGTTTATATCCAGTTTATACCAGTTAACGTCAATTTATCACCAGTTTATACCAGTTAAAGTCAGTTTATATCCAGTTTATACCAGTTAACGTCAATTTATCACCAGTTTATACCAGTTAAAGTCAGTTTATATCCAGTTAAAATCAGTTTATAGCCAGTTTATACCAGTTAAAGTCAGTTTATATCCAGTTAAAATCAGTTTATAGCTAGTTTATACCAGTTAACGTCAATCTATAGCCAGTTAACCAGAGTTACCAGTAAAATGGATTTAGAGGATTCAGTGATTCCAGTATGATTTGGATTCTTATGGATCAGTAATTATGACATGGCTGTGTTGGTACTTAACTGAAATTCTGTGGGAATCTTAATGAAATTTTCCACGTGTGAAACAGCACACACACACACATATTGAAACACACACACACACACACACACACACACATGTTTAACCCTGTGCTGTAAAAAGTTAGTGTGTCAGTGATGAATCAATATGGTTACTGTGTGAGTGTGTATGGTGATTAGTCATGATGTCATGCTGATGAGATAAACCATTCTGATTGGCTGCTGAGTTCGGACCGATATGTTCTAAGCGCTAGAGACTGTATAAGGGAGCATATGGCTAAAATTTTAACGCCGTAAAAGGTCAGAGACTCGGTCCACGTCAGTCCAAACCTTCTGCTCTACAACCATAAACAGACGGGGTTTTTTTTGTCCCTTTTTCTGTACAAAAACGTGTAGGAAACTCTCCGAAGGAAGTGGGAATGTGGCTAGCAGTGGAGTATTCAATGTTAATATTCATGAGGGTGATAAATAGGCTACATATTGTGAACTACGATGTGGAAATACTTTTGAAAATCTGTTTGCGTTCCAAGCTTTGAATATTTTAATGAGATTATTGCACATAGCCTCTTCAGTGTGAGAGATTATATAATATATATATTTATTTCAATTTATTTATATATATATTTATATATAAGAACTATCTACAGGCTAGTTTGACACTGAACTATGTCTATAAGCATCTACTCAACAGTCCGCTCTTGTGTTTTTTTTTACTCTTGCATACTATTTTAGGAGGCTAATCTATGTTATCTGTATACACCGTTACGTGCTGGAGTGTGAAATGGGCGTGTGCCGAGTTACAGATCATGAATCTTTTTTTTTTCTTTCTTTTTTAAATCTCGTGATGATTATTTTCAATACTGCACTTCAACTAGTTCTACTCGCTATATCGATTATCGTAGCAACAGCCATGTGGAATTGTGACTCGGACACTTGACACACAAGCAAAATTAACAGAGTGGGTGAGTCGTAAAAGGGAGGTGGAGGATGGGTGGGATGATCGGGGGATTTGTAAGATGGGTGGCATGGTCAGGCGATGGGAGGATTGAAGGGTTGGTCAGGGGATAGAAAAGTGGGAGATTTGGTTGGGGGATGGGCGGATTAGATAGTTGGTCGGGGAATGGTCGGATAGGAGAGTTGGTCGGGGAATGGTCGGATGGGAGAGTTTGTTGGGGGATGGGTGAGATGGTCGGGGGTGGTCGGATGGGTGAGATGGTTGGGGAATGGTCAGATAGAAAAGTTGGTCAGGGGATGGTCGGATGGGAGAGTTAGTGGGGGAATGGTCGGATGGGAGAGTTGGTGGGGGGATGGTCGGATGGGAGAGTTGGTGGGGGAATGGTCGGATGGGAGAGTTAGTGGGGGAATGGTCGGATGGGAGAGTTGGTGGGGGGATGGTCGGATGGGAGAGTTGGTAGGGGGGATGGTCGGATGGGAGAGTTGGTAGGGGGGATGGTCGGATGGGAGAGTTGGTAGGGGGGATGGTCGGATGGGAGAGTTGGTGGGGGGATGGTCGGATGGGAGAGTTGGTGGGGGGATGGTCGGATGGGAGAGTTGGTGGGGGGATGGTCGGATGGGAGAGTTGGTGGGGGAATGGTAGGATGGGAGAGTTGGTCAGGAAATGGTCGGATGGGTGAGTTGGTCAGGGGATGGTTGGATGGTTGAGATTGTCCGGGGATGGGTGGACAGTTGGATGGGTGAGATGGTTGGGGGACGGTCGGAAGGGTGGGATAGGAAAGATGGTTGGGAGTTGGTCGGCTGGGTGAGTTTGTTGGGGGATGGGTGAGATGGTCGGGGAATGGTCAGATGGGTGAGGTGGTCGGATGGGTGAGATGGTTTGGGAATGGTCAGATAGAAAAGTTGGTCAGGGGATGGTCATACGGGAGAGTTGGTCAGGGGATGGTCAGATGGTTGAGATTGTCAAGGGGATTGTCAAGGTGGATAGTCGGATGGGTGAGACAGTTGGGGGATGGGTGAGATGGTTGGGGGTTGGTCAGATGGCTTAGACTGTCGGGGATAGGAAATGGGCGGGGGAGGGGTGTTTAAAAAAACAACCATCTGTACATTAAAAATGGTGCCCGAATGCACTCAAAACCTTCTTGTCTCATCCATCATCATTTTTGTTGTCTGTTTTTTTTAAATTCACGCTTTCTCTGTAAAAACATCAGAGCGTCCATCCCAGGAGTGATCGTTAGAGAACATCTTGAGTCTATGTGAAGCTGCATGGGTTAGTGCTCATGTAGCAAACGTAGCTGCAGATCGTCGCCCGTGAGACGATTGCGGAGAAAATTCTGAGGTTTCAGATTCAATGAAGAAAATGCTGTGCATAGCACATCCTGATCTGACTCTCTCTCTCTCTCTCTCTCTCTCTTAGGATTCATTTACAACACTAGTGCTGAGTGATCGTTTTACCCACTGGGAAAAAAAAAACCCTGTAACAGCGTTTAAAACCTTTTTTAGATTTAAATTTAAATTCACAAAAATGCTCTTTAAAAAATCACTTTTAGCTCAACTACAAATAAAAATCTTGTCGCTTTTTTATTTAAATTGAAAACACCCGTTTTCTTTCCATCCTCCATTTTTCTTGTTTGAATCTAAATATTGTTAGGGGTCAAAGACACAACAACAGGAGCAGAATAACAGCCAATGTTTAGTGACAATCGTAATCAAATTATTACTTTAATAAAAAATAATGAATTTGAGTAGAAAACATCCCACAGTTTAGTATAAAGTCATAGAATTAACCCCTTAAAGTCACAGTTTCTTATTTTTCTTTAAAGTAGTTATACAATAAAAAATAACTATGAATTAATAAATAATTGCTATGAATTAATAAATAATTTTAGCTTAACTTTTATTTTATTTTATTTTATTTTATTTTATTTTATTTTATTTTATTTTATTTTATTTTATTTATTGCTGTGTTCACTTCATCACATCACTAATGCTTCTTACAGACTGTTGATTTATTTTTTCTTTACTAGAGGGCAACAAAATGGTGTAAATTCGTGGCATGGTTTCCATGGCAACAGCACATCGCGTTTTCATCTGCCCTTTTCCATTCTGGTCATTAGTTTTTATTTACCTGATTTAAAGGAAAGCATGCTTTCTGATGGAAATTGACCCCTTTTCTCATGATGGAATACTTTGAAATATTAAATATAAATATTTGAAATCATTTTATTGGTTAATGGAAAGCATTAGGATGGTTTTTTCTTTCTTGAACTGTGTTGAAAATCTAGGTCTAGATATTTGCAGAATTGCCGTAGTAAACATTTTTGCTTTATGTTCAAGTTGTAAAAGAACATAGTACAAATTATTTCATAAAATAATATAAAAAGTATATTATACTCAATACCTTAGTTTTTGATGGTTCTTTTCTGTTACAGTTCCAGGAACCGTTTTGTGACGTATCGCTCAGCACTAGCAGCTAACTAACTTCCTGAAAACACGACTCTAGCAGATTCGTTGTCCGGAAATTCGCACAACAACACACAGAGACATCCAGCTGTTCCAGCTGAAGGATGAAGGGCAGGGCTGTGATGAGAGGAAAGCAGGTTCGGAGAGAGAGATGGACGAGGCTTCGGCTGATATCAGGAGTGTTTCGTGAGGCGGCGTGTAAACAGACGCTGATGTGTTAAAGGGGTCGATTTTTTAAAGGAACTACAGCTTGAGGTTCAGGTTCAATTTTAACTTCCTGCTTCGATGAGAAGGGGCGGAGCTTCGCCGAAAGGGTGCTTTGCTGGACTGAGTGTGCGAGCGAAGTTGCGTCAGATGGAAACGGGGCAGACGATGATCTTGTCCTCCAGCATGACGCTGACCACCAGGAAGACCACATAGAGGAGGAACATGATGAAGCCCAGCAGCTTGCTCATCTTCCACTTGCAGGCGGCGATGGAGATGATGACGAAGAGGAGCATGAGGAAGAGGAGCACGATGGCACAGAAGAGGCCGTTGCTGCTGACCTCCACGGGACTCATACCGTTCGCCAGAGAGAACATGAGCCACGGGAATGGCAGCCTGAGGAGAGACAGGAGAGCACGGCATCATCGCTACCTTCCAGTGACACCTTTATTCTCTAAAGCTGACAGGAAGAACCACAAGAGGGGACTTGCACAGTGATGCCATAGAAGAACCATTGTTGGTTCCCCAAAGAACCTTTCAGTGAATGGTTTTTAATAACCTACTTATTTTTATAGTCTGGAGAACCTTCTTCATCCAGGAATGTTTTCTATTAAACAAAAGATATTTTCTTTATGGAACTAAGAAAAAAGTGATTCTTTTAGGAAGGATTTATTATGAGTTTCTTTAAGGAACCAAAAAATGTTCTTCTTTGGCATCATTGTCTCTTTATTTATTTATTTATGAGTGTATTTTTTAGAATGAAGAGGTTCTAGTTTTTCCAAAATATCTGCCAAAATGTTGATGTGAGGACGTTTGATCCTTTCCAATCAGTGTGAGATCCTATAATTCTTTTTCTACTTCTTCTTCATCTTCTATGAAGCCTGTATGCAGGCGTGTGTCATGGTTCTTACCCTACGGTGATGTCGAAGATGTTGGAGCCGACCGAACTGGACACCGCCATGTCTCCGAGACCTTTCCGGGCCACGATGACACTGGTGATGAGATCCGGGATGGAGGTTCCAGCTGCCAGGATGGTCAGCCCCATGATCTCCTCTGTGATGCCAATGGTCTCGCCAACCTGCACAGGATAAAGAGAGAGAGAAACCCGGCAGCACTGAGTTAGATCAACGTCATAATTCCTTCTGCTTCCCAACTTCACAAACTGCCAAACTTTCCTCCGGAGACACATTGGCCTACACGTCGTTACTGACAAAAGAGGAAGGAAAAAATCAAGCCAATTTAAATCCTTGAGTCATTCTTCCTCAGGCCACTGAGTCATAAAACAGCGGTGGCATTTTTGGCAGTTGCAGGACGAGGTGTTGCTGATCCGGCTGATGTCATTCTCCAGAATTAGAGAAGAACTTTCGGCTCGCGCTCACTTGGGAAAACTTTGTTATCTGCTCGCATCGAGTCCCTGGGGGCCTGAAGTCTGTGTTAGCTCTATCCTGCATAGTGTGTGTGTGTGTGTGTATATGCATATATGAGGTGTGTGGAGTCACAATTTTGCCTTGTGTGTTTTGTTTCCTGTACCTGATGAGCCAGAAACACCATCAGGTAAGAGAAGCAAGCGATCCAGCAGATGGCACCCAGGAACGTGACGGGGAAAAACTTCTTGGACGTCTACAACAAAAAAACATAAATAACCATCATTACTCTTCATTTTCATCTTTTCCTCAATGCTTCGACTCGAGTTAATAAAGGTGTTTATTATATTTAAATTTATTGTAGTTTAACTTTACGCTCCTGCTTCAACCTTCAGGGCACTTCAGCGCCCCTAGTGGCTGCAGAGTTACACTGCATTCACTCATTCATGTAGGAAGAGCAGGAGGATGGAGAGTGGTAGCTGTGTATTAAACACACACTCACTGGTTTACGGACGTCGGGCAGCGTGATCCACAGCGGGAAGACGATGGGGAGGAGGAAGAGATACGTGAAACGCTTACGGCTGCTCTCGGGCCACGACAGGCTCAGGGGCTGATCTTCCTCATCGTCTTCGTCACCCTGTTCGAAATGGATAAAAGTCGAACTGTTATGTCATGGCATACACATACACACACACACACACACACACACACACACACACTCCAATTAGAGCGGTGTATATTCCCACTTGGATTGCTTGCCTGAGCATGCCATGTAAGCTAGGTGCGCCAGGTTCATCCCCTGAGACTGAAGTTCTGACTTTATCTTTATCTTATGATAAAACATTTCTATGCCAATGGGCGTGGTCTCCAGCATAGCCCCGCCCACACTCATCACGTCTCTGCATTACAGGAGATTTTGGAGTGACGTGCTTGTTCCCTTTCTAACACACTTTACTGTGTTGCTTTACTCTGTCGCGCGTCTATTCGTTGGTCTGGTCGCAGAGATCCTGCAGGACGCGTGTGGACTCTGCTGAACCGACTGGTCACCTGGTTACTTGTTGTAACCTTGGTGATCAGAGCCGGGGGGGGGGGGGAGCTTGCGTGTACACCCACACACTCTCTCTCACACACACACTCTTTCAGGCTCAGATGCAAATGCACACACATGCACACACACACACACACATACACACACACACACACACACACACACACACATACACACACACACACTCGCATTTCCATTAATGTCTCTGACAGAAGGAACTGCACCGAAAATGGGTCAAGTGCCTGGAACAGGCGGCACGAAGGCAACTCTGACAGCGTGAACATGTTCCCAGAGGAGGTTTCTTTCTCTCTCTCACTCTCTCTCTCTCTCTCTCTCTCTCTCACACACACACACACACTTCCATTACATATACTGTATATATATAGTCACTATAGATACATAAATCTATCCACATCAGTAACCACACAGCAGTTTATTGAAATATTTATACATGTTATGTATTGGTTTATTGACAGGATCCTGCGCTCTCATTGCCGTGGCCCAGGTTCGAATCCCAAACAGGGCGCTAACCCAGTCACTGAAGAGTTAACTCTCAGTGCCGCCGATCCCAAACCACAACAACAAAGTTTAGCGGTTTATTGAAGGATTTCAGGCTGTAACATGCTTTAATTTAAAGGGGCGGGGCATCTGTATGTCGAGTCGTTCTGATTGGACAGCAAGTTACCTGCTCGCTATAAATGACATTATAATAAAAATGAGATAATCAGTTGTGTGTACGACTAGGTTGTCACGGATACATGCTTGTTCCATCGATGGTGCCGTGTTCCGGTCTCGCCTTCTTCAGCTAGTTATTGTTTCTATTGTCTCCTGATTATAATTACCCACTGTGCAGTGAGGCATGTGGAGTATTTCATGTTCCAACTCTATATTAGCTTAAAGAAATATTTCTGCTTGAAGATGATGGAATGCTGTGGTAAAAAAACAAAAACAGTTCAGTAAGTATTGTTTTGTTTTGTTTTCTTGTTGAATTCTTGTTGTGTAACTGGTGTAGGTCAGTTTATCAGTGTGAGACGTTTCTCTCTGTCAGCAAACTGCCAGGAAAAGTTGTGGAAGAAACAGACGGTGTGACGGGGACCGACTCGGTCTGAGTGCATGTGTGATAAAACTCCCAAATCTGTCTGAGACTCAGACACACGGTGCAAAGCTGCTGATCGCTGGCTGGAGTTTCCATGTCGTGTAGCGCTGATGCTCACAGTCTCTCTCTGTCTGAGCTCGGAAACTCTTTTCATCCAATTCAACTCTAATTCATTAGAGTTATTATAACCACTGAGAGGTGAAGTGAATCAGACTGATGATCTCCTCATCATGGCACCTGTTAGTGGGTGGGATATATTAGGCAGCAGGTCAACATTTTGTCCTCAAAGTTGATGTTAGAAGCAGGAAAAATGGACAAGCGTAAGGATTTGAGCTTTGAGTTTGATGAAGGGCCAAATTGTGATGGCTAGACCACTGGATCAGAGCATCTCCAAAACTGCAGCTCTTGTGGGGTGTTCCCGGTCTGCAGTGGTCAGTATCTATCAAAAGTGGTCCAAGGAAGGAACAGTGGTGAACCGGAGACAGGGTCATGGATGGTCAAGGCTCACTGATGCATGTGGGGAGTGAAGGCTGACCCGTGTGATCCGATTCAACAGACAAGCTACTGTTGATCAAACTGCTGAAGAAGTTCTGATAGAAAGGGGTCAGAATACACAGTGCTGCATAGCCTCAGACCAGTCATGCTGACCCCTGTGCACCACAGAAAGCACCGACAATGGGCACGTGAGCATCAGAACTGGACCACGGAGCAATGGAAGAAGGTGGTCTGGTCTGATGAATCACATGGCACTAGGATGCACTATTGAAAGAAGGCAAGGTTTTGTGTCTCAGGAGTCGAGGCTACTCTGAGCAGTGTCTGAGTGCTCTGTTTATAGTGTGTGTGTGTGTCCAGGTGGACTTGATCAGTGTATCACAAGTTGGAGTCTCAGGACCATGTGCTCAATCAAATGTAAATGATGTGTTCTAGAAGTAGGTGTGGCTCGGAGGCGGAGTTGTGGGCGGGGCTTGTGCAGCTACTAGACATTACGCTGCATGTAGAAAAGTGGAGAAAAACAGACGGATGCTAACAACGAGCTAGTGAGCTAGTGGTATCTACAGTGGCCATTTTGTTCTGATGTCACTTGCGGAACTCGGTGACGAGAAGACCATCCGGAGTTCCCGAGTAGGAATTACGAGTTCGGGGAGTGTTTTTTTCCAGTCCCTCCCCTGGTCTAACTTCTTTGTGTGTTGTGTTAATATCCAGGCTACGCTCTGGTTCCTGAGTGTTCTTTGTGTGACGCTGCACGCTCATTAGCTATGCGTCGTGTGCAGAACGCTATTGCACATTGTTGTTGATCTCCTTCTTGTTGTTCTCGGGCGGCGGCTCATTAACAGGACTGCTGAATCAGAACAGTCAGCTCACTGAAGAACAGCCTGTGTGTGTGTGTGTGTAGGTGTGAGTCAGTGAGAAATCTCCATCTTTAACACACTCCCAGGTGATCAGTGGCTCCTGGTTTGCGTGAGATGGGAAAAGCATCCAGAAATAAAACACACACACACATACACACACACACATTAAACTCAGGTAGATAAAAAATATTGCAATAATAAATAAATAAATAAACAAACAAACATTATTTACATTCAAAAAGTGTTAAAAGAGAAAGAAAAAAACAAAACATAGTAAAAAAATAGAAAAATAATATTTAATAAATAAATAATTAATTAAAAGGTAATAAATAAAGAAAGAAAGAGAGAAAATATTTTTGACAAAAGAAAAGAAAAAGAAAAAAACAATAACAGATAATAAATAATGGTGAGAAATATTTTTGAGATGGAAGTGAGGAAGTTCTCCAGAGTGGAGTCAAAAACTTGAACTTTTAATTTCCTAAATCCGTTTTCTCTCGTCTCCATGGTAACTGAGGTGCGAGTGCGTTCCTTTGTCATTTTCACATAAACGCATAGCTGCAATAATGGCTGCAGTTTGAGGTGTTGGCTTTTACACTGACCTTGAGCTTGTGTGTGTGTGTGTGTGAGAGAGAGAGAGAGAGAGAGAGAGAGAGAGAGAGCTCAGGGGCAGTGAGCAGGAGGAGTGGTGTAATTACTGAGCAGGAGCATCACTCACATCTCTTGCATCACTTGCATCTCTTGCATCACTTGCATCTCTTGCATCACTTGCATCTCTTGCATCACTTGCATCTCTCGCATCTCTTGCTTGACTCACATCTCTCGCATCTCTTGCATCACTCGCATCTCTCGCATCACTCACATCTCTCGCATCACTCACATCTCTCGCATCACTCGCAACTCGTGCATCACTCGCATCTCTTGCTTCACTCACATCTCTCGCATCTCTTGCTTCACTCACATCTCTCGCATCACTCACATCTCTTGCTTCACTCACATCTCTCGCATCTCTTGCTTCACTCACATCTCTCGCATCTCTTGCTTCACTCACATCTCTTGCTTCACTCACATCTCTCGCATCTCTTGCTTCACTCACATCACTCGCATCTCTTGCTTCACTCACATCACTCGCATCTCTTCCATAACTTGCATCTCTCACATCACTCACATCTCTTGCTTCACTCACATCTCTCGCATCATTCGCATCACTCGCATCTCTGGTATCACTTGCATCTCTCGCATCATTTGCATCTCTCACATCACTCGCAGGTGCAAAGCCAGCACCGCTGCTTCCTGCCAGACTCACACAGGTGCATCGTGGGACATGAGCGTGGGCTGCCGAAAATAGATCCAGCGGGAGTTTGGCAAAGAGGAGAGCAAAGTGTCAGCAAAACCTCTCTCTCTCTCTTTCTCTCTCACACACACAAACACACACACACACACATACACACACA